>NC_041390.1:382098456-382132713 GCF_002162155.2 Triticum dicoccoides | reverse complement strand
CACGTCACCGGACACGTCCGCCGCCGCCCCCCTCACCCAATACGCCGCCGCCACGTAGCAACCGGCCACCTCCCACTGCCACGGGCCCGAAGGCCCAAGGCCGGCCCCCGACGCCGCCACCGCGGGCCGCGCCCCACGCCGCCGTCCTCCGCCGCCGCCGCCTTGCCGGGCCTCTGCCCCGCGCGGGTCGCCGCCCCGCCGCCGGCTCCTCTCCGGTGACCGGAGCCCGGATCCGGCCGCCCCCCTCCAACTCCGGCCGTCTACAGCTCCGGCGAGCTCGGATCCAGCCGTGCCTCGTTTTCCGTGCAGATCTGAGATATTTTGGATCGGTTGACTTTCTCCTCCCGAAACCCTAATTCTATGCAAACTTTGACCTGTGATATCTCCGCATCCATAGCTCCGTTTTGGACATATAGTATATCAAAATGTTCGTCTCGACGAGTACACATTTCATTCCATTGCGTCATTTTCATTTGAGCTCATCTTGATGCCCGAAATGCTGTTAGAAGAGGGCTTCGTGAGTTAATTGTCAGATCTGCTAGTTCATCTTAGACTTTTGTCATTTTTTGCCATGATTGTTGTGTGCATGATATGCCTATGAGTCCTTCATATGTTTTGTTAAGGATTTTGTCTTCTTTCCAGAGGTGCAACCCATGCATTTTTGTGATGTGTGTGGTGATTTGTGCAAGCTTGCAAAGTGAGGCACCCGGTAATTCTGTTTTCAGGGACTTAGTAGTTTTCACTAAGTCTGGGATTATTTAGTTCATGATGCCATATGTTCCTCTGTTGAGGATTATCAGTAAAGGAGTTTTGTTAATATTGTTATGCTCTATCCATCCATGTCTTTGTTTGCAATTAAGGAGCACCCTAGCTTGAGTCAATCGAGCTCTACTTTTGCTTCGTGGTGAATCTGGGCAGATCGTCAACTTGTTTGCGATTTTGCCGATGTTATTGTAATTGATCCTTGCATGCTATGCCATTGTTCTTGCCATGTCTACCTTGTATTTTGTGCCTTCTTAAGGGATGTATGCTTGTCTTGCCATGACTTGCACCGTAGTGAGTGCATCAAGCTCGTAAACATGCCTTCGTGAGTTATGTTTCAGCATGACCCAGTTTTCACTAAGTCTGAAAACTGATTATGTTTTTGCTATGTTCGTGTGCTTGTTAGTATATTTTGTGATCCATTTTGGCTCAAGGTCACTAAGGGACTTTTGTTAAGCTTGTTGAGTAGCTCCATGCAATGTCTTTCTTTGTCATGTTCAGCTCCTGTACCATGTTTTTTTGTTGCTCCGAAGAGGGCTATATGATCTGAAATTCCACACAAGTGTTAATTTCAGTAAGTCTGAGGCCGTTAATGCCATGCTTGTTTGAACCTGTTAATGGATGATTTGGCCGTAGCTCAGTGCTAGACTTTTGTTAAGCATATTGTGTGCATCCCTGCTATGTATTTTGTTGTCATGTTTGGTGGCTGTAGCATGTTCATCTCATTGCATTTAGATGCCTACTTGCTGTAAATCGCAGACCTGTGTCATTTTTGAACCGCTTGCCATTTCCAAACCGTAACTCCGATTCCGGCGTTCTTTATATCATTTTCAAGTGATTTCATCTCATCTTTCCAATGGCACCCTTGGAATTCCAAGTTGAGGCCAGGTTCATGCATTTCCTGTCATATCTTGCATTTTGCATCCCGCATCGCATCCCGCATAGCATGTCATCATTGCATCTTTTTTGTTTGAGTTTGCACGTGGTTGATTGTATCCTTGTTGCTTGTTTGTCTTGTTTGGGTAGAGCCGGGAGACGAGTTCGCTACCGAGGAGCCCTTTGAGTTTGCGTTTGAGGATCCAGTCAACTCTGACAACTGTGCAGGCAAGATGATCATACCCTCGAAATCACCACTATCTTTGCTATGCTAGTTTGCTCGCTCTTTTGCTATGCCATTGCTACGATGCCTACCTTTTGCTTGTCAGCCTCCCAATTGCCATGTTAAACCTCTAACCCACCATGTCCTAGCAAACCGTTGATTGGCTATGTTACCGCTTTGCTCAGCCCCTCTTATAGCGTTGCTAGTTGCAGGTGAAGATTGGAGCCGTTCCTTGTTGGAACATTTATTTACTTGTTGGGATATCATTATATTGCCTTGTTATCTTAATGCATCTATATACTTGGTAAAGGGTGGAAGGCTCGGCCTCTCGCCTAGTGTTTTGTTCCACTCTTGCCGCCCTAGTTTCCGTCATATCGGTGTTATGTTCCCGGATTTTGCGTTCCTTACGCGGTTGGGTTATAATGGGAACCCCTTGCTATTTCGCCTTGATTAAAGCTTTTCCAGCAATGCCCAACCTTGGTTTTACCATTCGCCACCTAGCCTTTTCTTTCCCTTGGGTTCTGCAGACTCAAGGGTCATCTTATTTTAACCCCCCGGGCCAGTGCTCCTCTGAGTGTTGGTCCACCTGTCAGCTACCGGTGGCCACCAGGGGCAACTCTGGGCTGGCCTACCCGTACCTAAGACAATCTGAGTGTGCCCTGAGAAAGAGATATGTGTAGCTCCTATCGGGATTTGTCGGCACATTCGGGCGGTATTGCTGGTCTTGTTTTAACCTGTCGAAGTGTCTTGAGTTACCGAGATACCGAGTCTGATCGGAACATCTTGGGAGGAGGTCTATTCCTTCGTTGACCGTGAGAGCTTGTCATGGGCTAAGTTGGGACCCCCCTGCAGGGATTGAACTTTCGAAAGTCGTGCCCGCGGTTATGGGCAGATGGGAATTTGTTAATGTCCGGTTGTAGACAACTTGAACCTTAATTTAATTAAAATGAATCAACTGAGTGTGTTACCGTGATGGCCTCTTCTCGGCGGAGTCCGGGAAGTGGACACGGTGTTGTAGTAATGTTTGCGCAGGTTGTTCTCTAGTTTCTCGCTCGTGCTTTGCCTCCTCTTCTCGCTCTCCTTTGCGAATAAGTTAGCCACCGTACTTGCTAGTCGCTTGCTGCAGCTCCACTCATATTTTACCTTGCCTTACCTATATGCTTGAATAGTCTTGATCGCGAGGGTGCGAGATTGTTGAGTCCCTGTGGCTCACAGATTACTATTACACCAGATGCAGGGCCTGATGATTCCACTCCAGGAGACGCGTATGAGCTCAAGTGGGAGTTCGACGAAGACTCTCAACGATACTATGTTTCCTTTCCCGACGATCAGTAGTGGTGCCCTGTTGGGGGTGATTGGGACCGTGTCGCATGTTGGGTTCTCTTTTATTTTGGCGCCGTAGCTGGGCCATGAGTGTTTGGATGATGTAATGTTATTTATGTTCTTGATTGACGTGGCAAGTGTAAGCCAACTATGTTCTCCCCTTTATTATTCATATTACATGGTATGTTGTGAAGATTGCCTAACTTGCGACATATGCCTTCAATGCGATTATGTCTCTAAGTCGTGCCTCGACATGTGGGAGCTATAGTCGCATCGAGGGTGTTGCAGCATATAAGTAATTTGCTCTTGGAATGCAAATGCACATGGCAGGTTGTACTTGTGGAGATCCTCTTCAACTTATGATGACAATTCATCATGCATGATTTGATGTAACGAAGATAATGACATGCATAATGAAAAATGGACGTCTGCAAAATGACCTAAGTGCGGAAGTTATCATCGCACATGCGGAATTTATCATCGCATCACAGAATAGCAAATAAGTAGCAAACGACCATCGAGTTTAAGTGTTACAACTCAAAGAACCAAATGTATCAAAATGCAAGAGTTGTAAGCACTTGGCAAAAGTAGCAAAAGGTAAAGCAACCACCCATATGGACCCGCTTGAAGACTATCAACTCATATGCTTCTCCCCCTTTTGTCAGTAAGGACCAACAAGGTTTGAAGACATAGAGCTCCTACTCGTTCCCATGAGGTGCACGTGAGGCAGCAGGGTCGTCGTTGAGGTCCGGTGGTGCAGAAGAACTTTGTGCAGTGTCGACACGCGCTGAAGTTGGAGGAGGTGAAGTTGTATCATCGTGGTCATCGATGACTCTGGCATTCATTGTCGCAGCTGAGGACGAATAGTCAGAGTCCTCAAGTGAGGGAGTCCGACGCGAGTGGACACGCGCTGAAGTTGGAGGAGGTGAAGTTGTATCATCGTGGTCATCGATGACTCTGGCATTCATTGTCGCAGCTGAGGACGAATAGTCAGAGTCCTCAAGTGAGGGAGTCCGACGCGAGTGAGCATTCCGTGGAGGAGTTGAGTCAAACTTGAATCTTTCGGTGAAGCCATCGTCCTGCAGATCAGCTTCAGCACTAAGCAAAGTCAAACTCTTCCATGACCTCCGACAGGTTTCATGAGTGACAAAGGCATTCTTGCTGGCAAGATTGCGTATGCGGTTGACATCCACCAAGAGGCTTTGCATCTGACGCTTGAGCCAGTTGTGATGCTTGTCCTGTTTCCGGTGTAGCGCGACGAGAAGCTCTCGGTCATTGAGAACACGAGATCGCCTTCGAGGCCTTTGCGCAATGGTGCTACCAGTGGCGTCAGTTTGAGCGTGAGGGGCACGTGTGTTGCCAGCCAAGGGATAAACACGCGAGACTGCATAAACTCCTTCAATGGGCTGGGTGAAGCTTTGGTAATCAGCATTGTGAAGATAAATGGGATCCTTAGCAGGCTCTGGGTAAATAGCTTCAACAGACAGATCAACCTCTGGCAAGAAGACAAGATGATTGCGCGAAGACGACTGATAGTTGATGGCAGAGTGAAGCTTGATAAGGCGCATTACCCATGGATCATAGAACTTCAGACCAAAAATGTCGGAGCTAGCTTCCGTGTCGAGACACATATGTGGAAATATGCGCCCTTGATTGTATAAGACGCAGGAATAGTAGCTGCGCTGCTGATAGATCCAGAACCGATCTGATGAAATGCGAGGTTTGGTGTAAGGGTTCTTGGCGCTATTGAAGAAGGTGTTATGTGCCACGAAGCCATTCACATTGAAGACCCCAGGTGAAGTTGCAGTGCCTGGGAATCGTGGAAGTCTTGGCTTGCGCTTCTGGACGGGAGGTCTATGCTCGACATGATAGTCAAATTGTGGACCCGCAGCAGGTGGAGGAACCAGAATGGGCCATCGGACCATAACAGGCTGACCACGATCAAATGCCAGCTCAATTGTATGAGGTCTTGGAGGGGGTAAAGGAGCATTGACATTGTCGTTGATATGGGCTTCATGGGCCACATTGGCTTCAGGTGCTTCAGTATTGGCTTCGGGCGCTGCAGTGGCTTCAGGTGCTTGCACTTCTGGCACTTCATGAGCTTCAGGCACCACATTAGCTTCAGCCATGATAACGTCATTGGCTTCAGTGTTGATGTTGGTGGCCGCCTCAGGATTGTTAACCTCCACTTCAGAAGCTGGAGGGTCGGACATGTTCTCCTCGAGAACAACATCTTGGTGGGATGGGGTGTAGCAACTCTTTCTACTTCAACTCGTGGTTCTTCTTATTCATCAGCTGATGCAGCCGGAATATCTTCAGCCGTTTTTGCTTTAGACTCTGACACGTGCACAGTGGGAGTGACTTGGGGCCTTGGTCCTTTGTGAAGCCTGCGTAATGATGGCGACATTTGCGGAGATGGAGTTTGCTGGGCCTCAAAGTCATCATCATCTTGCACGGGTGAGGTGACTTGTGGTTGGGGAGAACTTGGGGTGTCTTGTCGTTGTGGGTGATCAGCCCACGATGCATCCTGAGCAGTTGGCATCAGAGGATGACCAATGCTGATGAGTTTGTTGTGCGTGAGCACAGGCGATGATACCAACTGGTGCTCGATCTGAGGAAGGACTTCATCATCTTCAACATTGTTGTGAGGACCAATATCTTCAACAGTGGTGGGGTCAACAGCTGGATTGTCTTCAGCTTCAGGAGCCTCTATGGAAGCAGGCTCACGAACTATCACTTGGCGTTCTTGATGTTCAGACGCAGGACGAGCCACTGAGATTGGCTCAACATCAAGGGGCTTTGTGGGAGCAGCCCGGTCTCTCTTCTTGGTTTTTTGTTTCTTGGTTGGGGCAGCATCATCAGTGGTGGCCTTGGTCTTGCGCTTCCTGGCTTCGGCTTTAGCTGCCCTTATCTTCTTCAGTCCTGAAGCCACTGTGGGGACCTTAGGCTTCGAGCCTATCATACTGGCTGGGAAGACAATTGGATGTACTTCCTGCCTTGGTGCTTCGGGTTCTACCACAGCTGGCTTCTTCTTCTTCTTCTTGGCCGCCATTCTGGGGTCGATGCCTGGTCGCCCCAAAGCCTTGCGCTTTTCAGCTTCATTGTATCCCTGAACACATTTAGCAGCAAGATCCTTCATGCGTTCACGAGAACCTTTGGCTTCTTCGCGTTTCGTGTAGAATGCTTCCTTGAGCTCATGCATCATGACCTGGAAGTTCTGAATGTCTTCAACATTGAGCTTGGCCATATGCTTCTTGAATTGAGCCTTTTCATAATCTATCTTATGCTTGAGCTCAACAATTTTCTGAGCTAGAGCCGGCTCAGCAGCAATGGCTCCGTGGAAGGCGGTGCTGAGGCCAATGGGAAGCTGAAGATCATCAAAGCTAACATTTGGGCTGTCAAACCACTCATCAATGAACTTGTTTAAGATTTCCACGTCAAAGAGAGGAAGGTCATTGAAGATTTCTGCCTCTTTCTTGCTGTTGATCAACTGCTCAAGAGCGTCATCGCCAAGATCGTCGTCGCTGGATAGATCAATGGCGTCATTCTCATTGCGCAGAACAGCAGCAGGGGTCAGTGCTTGGCTGGTGGGTTGCATGGGCATCTTCACTTTGGAGGGCTTGGAGATGCGTGACAGATCTTCAGACTGCACACTGTGTTCAGGAGGTGCAGTGGCCAGAGGCTTCGCCCGTGAAACCTTTGGTGCAGCGGCTAGCTTCAAAGCTTTAGGTTTCTTCAGCTTCTTTGGCTTCGGTGGTGCAGGCGCTTCATCAGAATCAGCGTCGTCTGCAGGTTGATCCACGACTGCCCCTTGAACCTTTATGTGAGTAATGAGACCTTCTATGTTATAGAAGGGCCCAACCAGATTGGGTTCAGCTTCGTGTGTGCCGTCAGCACGAGGAGCAGAGGGGCCTGGATGGAAGTCTAATCCCCGTGAATTCTTGTTTTCTTTGGCCGAGTTCTTGGCAAACTGGAAGTTGCACTTGAACAGATTGTCGTCATGGCACCATAGTAATGAAGATGGATCTGCATCGGCAGGCTGTGGTCCACGGACCATGCAAGGATAGAAGCCTTGTTCAATGGCTTCAGCTCTGGATCTGTGTTGAAGATTTCTGTACAAAATGTCTCCCCACGGTTGCTTGATGGCATTTTTCTCAGGATATTCTTGGGTCACAAACATGTACTTGAACCATTGTTCTGCCCAATATCTTCGAATCCATTGGATTCGGGTTTTCCGCTGATTCTAGTCCTCCTCTGGATCTGTCTTGAGGTCAGGAGGAAAATCTCTTGAGGTGTTGCCATGATGCTGTCTGCCACCCTTCCTTGCAGAGTTCTCTATTGCCATGAAGTATAGACTGAAAGGCTTCAAAGCTGTCAAAGTCTTCCGTCTACTGGTCAGACGAGAACTGGCTTTAGGAGAATTTATATGATGCTTTAAGAACTCTGTAAATGAATGCAGACTATGAGAACCAAGGGATTCTCCCACGGACATGTACCTGTGACAGCATTAAAGGTGTGTGGGAAGGGGAAGAGGTCATATGCATTCTCAGAAGATTTTGAAGATAAATCAGTTTAGAAGACATTGACCTCATAGTGCGAAGACATTCACTCATAGGTAGAGAGTTGGTTCCAGATTTGTACGAATCCACGAATAAGTACAAGTGAGGAATCTAACTACTTTGTGAAGCATAAGTGAATATACTAGGCATGATATGAGATGCAGTATGAGATAGATCCAATTTGTGTGAACAGAAACTACTTGTGGTAGAAAAGGATGAATCTATCAGATCAAAAGGACTGTAAAAAGGAGGTTTTATTTACCACAAGAGGAACTGCTAGACGGAGTGGGAGAGGAGGCCGAGCAGTTCGATCTTCCGTGCCCTAACTTGGCGACGAAGGACACCTACGGCAACGGCAGAGAAGACGATGTCCGCGGCCGGTGTGAGGACGGCGTCGGTGAGGTCGCGGCAGCTAAGCGCTTCGTCGACGGTGTCGTCGAGGGCTAGCGGTGGCGCTAGGGTTTGTGCGAGAGTGGAAGAAGAAATAATGACTGGGGTGAGGCATGTATTTATAGGGACAGGGATGGCACAGTGTTATTACACAATTGCCCCTAGCGGTTCACATCTGAAGGACACGTGGCGATCATGCAACACATTGGAGGTTGTTCCACGTTCCCACGCACCCGTGGATTGTCGGGTGGTCGTTCCCACTTCTCCGGGTTTTAGGTTGAAGGATTTAGCATTGAAAACAGATTAATGTTTGTCTCTGTGTCTTCTGCTGACAAGGATGCAGAGAAGACATTTTGACAGTGTCAATAGAATGCATATGATTTGGATAGATATACTTAATCTAGAAGCATAGAGGGGTTAGGGTCCGATCACATTCACTTAGTTCAAAAGATTCAACATGAAGACATAGCTATAAGTGAATGCTATAGAGGATAGAAACCAAATTGAAGATAAACATGAGGCCATGTTAACATTGAAGACAAACAGAAGGCAAAGACTTTGCAAATGTAACGCCATGTGAAAAACACTTCTAAGGGAAGAATTTGGTGGTGGCGTTACCCACCGTATAGGAAGTATTAGACCCAGACATGGCGCACAATTATCGTGGCGCTCCGAAGTCAAATTCCACGTTAATGTATTCACACTCAGAATATAAGTCTTCATTGATTGAAGACATACGTTACTTCGTGTGTTGCACATCTAAGTCATCAACATGCATAAGTGTTAGGATGTGTGCCTGATCACAGGACATTTGAGGATTCCAAGATATTTAGCTCACACCGTAACTTGCAAAACCTCTTCTCATCCAAGGGCTTTGTGAAGATATCTGCCACTTGCTCTTCAGTGTTGACGTGTATGATATCAATATCTTCCTTCATGACATGATCTCTGAGAAAGTGATGATGAATTTCAATGTGCTTTGTCTTTGAGTGCTGAACTGAGTTGTTAGCAATCTTGATGGCGCTCTCGTTGTCACAGTAGAGTGGCACTTGCTTCAGATGAATGCCATTGTCCTTGAGAGTTTGCTTCATCCATAGAAGCTGAGCGCAGCAAGATCCAGTAGCAATGTATTCAGATTCAGCAGTGGAGAGAGATACACAATTCTACTTCTTTGAAGACCAACATACAAGTGATCGTCCCAGAAAGTGACATGTGCCTGATGTAGACTTGCGATCCACCTTGTCACCAGCATAATCAGCATCCGAGAATCCAGCTAGATCAAACTCTGAGCCCTTTGGATACCATAATCCTAGTGTTGGGGTGTGAGCCAAATATCGAAGAATTCGCTTCATAGCTAAGTGATGCGATTCCTTTGGTGACGCTTGGAATCGGGCACACATGCAAAACACTAAGCATGATATCTGGCCTAGATGCATATAAATAAAGTAAAGAACTAATCATGGAGCGATATACCTTTTGATCAAACTCTTTACCATTGTCGTCGGGACCCAGATGGTGTTTAGCTGGCATCGGCGTCGTGTAACCTTTGCAGTCTTGCATTCCAAACTTCTTCAAGCAATCTTTGAGGTATTTCTCTTGAGATATGAAGATGTCGTTGCGTTGCTGTCGTATTTGAAGACCAAGGAAGAATTTCAACTCTCCCATCATGGACATCTGATATTGCTCTTGCATCATGTATCCAAACTCATCACCGTATTTCTGATTAGTGCAGCCGAAGATAATGTCATCCACATATATTTGGCACACAAACAGTTCACCATCATATGTCTTCGTGAAGAGAGTGGGATCCAGGGAAACAGGTTTGAAGCCTTTGCTCTTCAGGAAGTCTTTGAGTGTGTCATACCAAGATCGAGGGGCTTGTTTAAGGCCATACAATGCCTTGTTGAGCTTGTAAACCATGTCAGTATGTTTTGGATCTTCAAAGCCAGGCGGTTGTGCAACATACACTTCTTCTTCAATCTTACCATTAAGAAAAGTGCTCTTCACATCCATTTGATACAGAAGAATGTTTTGATGATTTGCATAGGCCAGTAGTTTGCGTATAGCTTCAAGCCTAGCCACAGGAGCAAATGTTTCATCGAAGTCAATTCCTTCAACTTGAGTGTATCCTTGAGCAACGAGATGGGCTTTGTTTCTGACAACTTGACCATGCTCATCTTGCTTGTTGTGATATATCCATTTAGTGCCTATGATATTGTGCTTATGAGGATCAGGACGCTTGACCAGTTCCCATACATTATTCAACTCAAATTGTTGAAGCCCTTCTTGCATAGCTTGAATCTATTCAGGTTCCATAAAGGCTTCATCAACTTTCTTGGGTTCAGATATTGAGACAAATGCGAAGTGTCCACAAAAATTTGCTAGTTGTGTTGCCCTTGAACGAGTGAGTGGACCAGGTGCATTGATGATGTCAATTATTCTCTCAATCTGTACTTCATTTGCAACACGAGGATGAACATGACGAAGATTTTGCTCTTGCTGATCATTGTCATCGTTAGAACGATTGTCTTCAGGCTGAGCATTGTCTTCAGGTTGATCAGGCGCAGAGATGATGAGTTCCTCTTCAGGCTGAGCTTCAGACGGTATGATTTCTCCAGTTCCCATAAGCTTCATGGTTTCACTAGATGGAACTTCATCTAGCACATTTGGCAGGTGCTCTCTTTGCGAGCCGTTAGTCTCATCGAACCGCACATCCACAGTTTCAACCACTTTATAGTGAAAGACGTTGAAGACTCTGTAGGAGTGCGAATCCTTTCCGTATCCAAGCATAAAACCTTCATGTGCTTTCGGTGCAAATTTTGAAGTGTGATGTGGATCCCTGATCCAGCACTTGGCACCAAATACTCTGAAGTAACTGACATTTGGCTTCTTACCAGTGAGGAGCTCATAGGATGTTTTGTTCAGAAGCTTGTGAAGATAAACATGGTTGATGATATGGATGCAGTATCAATGGCTTCAGGCTAGAACTTTCTTGGAGTCTTGTATTCATCGAGCATTGTCCGGGCCATCTCAATAAGTGCTCTGTTCTTGCGTTCCATGACGCCATTCTGCTGCGGCAGTACGGAGCTGGGAATTCATGAGTGATGCCCAAAGTATCAAGATAAGTGTCGAGGCCAGTGTTCTTGAATTCAGTGCCATTGTCACTTCTGATGTGCTTGATCTTGACACCATAGTTGTTCATGGCTCGATTGGCGAAGCGTCTGAAGACATCCTGCACTTCAGTCTTGTAGAGGATTATATGCACCCAAGTATATCTGGAATAATCGTTAACAATGACGAAGCCATAGAGACAAGCAGTAGTAGTAAGAGTTGAGTAGTGAGTGGGACCGAAGAGGTCCATGTGTAGCAGTTCGAAGGTTTGAGTCGTTGTCATGATTGTCTTCGAGGGATGCTTGGCCCTCGTCATCTTTCCAGCTTCACAGGCACCGCATAGGTGATCCTTCTTGAACTTGACGCCCTCGATGCCTATGACATGCTTCTTCTTTGCAAGAGTGTGCAAGTTCCTCATGACAGCATGCCCTAGTCTTCGATGCCAGAGCCAGCATTCTGAAGCTTTTGCTAGAAGACATACGGCAAGCTGTGGTCCTACTGAGAAATCTACCACGTACAAATCATCTTTCCGATACCCTTTAAAGACTAGAGACTTGTCAGACTCCATTAGAACAAGGCAACGATATTTTCCAAATATCACAATCATATTTAAATCGCAAAGCATTGAGACAAACATTAAGTTGAAGCCAAGGGATTCAACAATCATTACTTTATCCATGTGTCGATCCCTTGAGATGGCAACTCTACCTAGACCCAATACCTTGCTTTTACCAGTATCAGCAAATGTGATGTGACTCTTGTCGGATGGACGTAAAGTTGAGTCCATGAGAAGACTTCGCTTGCCAGTCATGTGATTAGTACACCCACTATCAACAATCCATTCTGAAGTAGCTGGTGTCATACCCTACAGTTTAGTTAGGGGGATAGGCTTCACGAAGAGAATTGTGAAGCATAAACATTTGACGAGCAAGTGGATTATGAAAGCTTAGATCGAGGTTAGGACAGATAGGGCAAGTAGCAAGCGACTCAGGAACAAAATACATAATAAGACCATTTGGGCATTTGATCTTGCGCCCTACAAGATGTTTAAGGTCCCCAACAATAGCTTCAGACGCATTTGATTTTCGGCTGGAGACATTTCCCTACAAAAGAGAGTTAAGCTTTCTTAGCCACCCACATCTTCAAGGGTGGCTTCGAAGCAATGAGTCTATGTGCAGCATCTGAGAACTTTGGCTTCGGAGCCCTAGCAAATAGTCTTGCAGGTGGACAATAGTACTCATAAGAATAAGCAGAGTAGTTCTTGGTCTTATGAACATGGAGGTTTGATGAAACACGCTCATATTCATAGGCCTGAGTATGGTTTCCCTGCAAAACATTTGCGTTAGTGCGACTCAGGTGAGTCCTTTGTCTGTATGAAGCCTTTGGACCATATGAAGCCTGTGGTCTGGTGTTTGTCTTCTTCACTTGTGGTGTCATGACGACATTCACAGGAAGATTCTCCAAACACTTTTTCGGCACCCAGACTTTCTTCATAGGTGGCCCATTCCTGCAGTTAGTACCAATATACCTGGCAAACACTTCACCATTCTGATTCTTAAACAGTTTATAGTTTGCATCAAAGGATTCATCAATACCAATGGGATTAGCACAAGTGAAGCCAGATAGGGTGGATGGATCCACTGAAGGTCCCTTTGCATTAACCCATGTGGTTTTGGGGTACTACTCAGGTCTCCAGTAAGAGCCATCAGCATTCATTTTCCTTTCGAACCCAACACCCTCTTTCCTAGGGTTTCGGTTCAGGATGTGCCTTTTGAGGACATCACATAGTGTCTGATGCCCTTTGAGACTTTTGTACATCCCTGTTTCAAACAATGTCTTCAACCTAGCATTTTCATCAGCAATAGCAGTGGTATCCTCAGCAGAGGGGTTAGTTACCACATCAACAGTTGAAGATATTGCAATAGTAGCAGCAGTAGAACATCCAACAACAGAAGTAGCATTGTCACGCTCAATGCATTTAAGACATGGTGGTTCAAATCCTTCCTGAGCGAAACTGATCTGTTTGGCGTGAAGTGACTCGTTTTCCTTTTGAAGATCTTCATGAGCCGCTCTGAATTTCTCAAGATCTTGCTTCCTTTGAAGATAATTATAGGAAAGCTTTTCATGAGTTGTTGAGAGCGTTTCATGACGACTTTCAAGTTCCTCATACTTAACATGAAGATTTTTTATGTCTTAAATTAAGGATTGAGATCGAGTCATTTTAGCGTCTAACAGATGTTTGATAGTGAGTAGTGTGTGTGTTTACCTTGGCACCGCGTGCCATGAAGCAGTAGGTGGAAGCGGAGTTGTCCTTGTCATTTTCATCGGCGTCGGTGATGAAGTCATTGACTTTAGTGTTGAAGATGGACTTGGCAACGTATGCTGTAGCCAGACTTGCAACGCCAGAATCAGACTCCTCCTCAGACTCCACCTCCGCCTTCTCAGAAGCGGACTCCTCCTCTAAATCCATTTCCCTGCCAACAAACGCATGAGCCTTGCCAGATGAGCTCTTCTTGTGTGATGAAGACTTTGAGGAAGACTTCGAAGAAGACTTTGAGTATTTATTCTTCTTCTTGTCATCAGAATCATATTCCTTGCTCTTCTTCTTCTTCTTGTTCTCATTGTCCCACTACGGACACTCAGAGATATAGTGACCAGGTTTCTTGCACTTGTGACATGTTCTCTTCTTGTAGTCATGAGCAGAAGCTTCATCATTCCTTGAGCTGGATCATGAGGACTTTCTGAAGCCTTTCTTCTTGGTGAATTTCTGAAACTTCTTCACAAGCATAGCAAGCTCATTTCCAATGTCTTCAGGATCATCCGAACTGCACTCAGATTCTTCTTCAGATGAGGAAATAGCTTTTGCCTTCAAGGCACGAGTTTGGCCATAGTTGGGACCGTAGATGTCTCTTTTCTCAGAAAGCTGAAACTCATGTGTGTTGAGCCTTTCAAGTATGTCAGACAGATCGAGTGTCTTGAAGTCAGGGCGTTCTCGAATCATCAGGGCTCGGGTGTCAAACAAGTTGTCAAGTGATCTCAGGAGTGTCTTGACGACTTCATGCTTGGTGATCTCAGTAGCGTCGAGGGCTTGAAGCTCATTTGTGATGTCATTGAGTTGATCAAACGTGAGCTGAGCATTCTCATTGTCGTTTCTCTTGAAGCGGTTGAAGAGGTTGCGAAGGACACTGATTCTTTGATCTCTCTGGGTTGAGACGCCTTCGTTGACCTTGGAGAGCCAGTCCCAGACTAGCTTAGATGTTTCCAGAGCACTCACACGGCCATACTGCCCTTTGGTCAGATGACCACAGATGATGTTCTTGGCAGTGGAGTCCAGTTGAATGAACTTCTTGACATCAGCAGCGGTGACACCTTCACCAGCCTTGGGGACACCATACTTGACGACATACCAGAGGTCGACATCAATGACTTCAAGATGCATGTGCATCCTATGCTTCCAGTAGGGATATTCAGTTCCATCAAAGACTGGGCACGCAGCGGAGACTTTGATTATCCTTGCAGTCGACATAGCTAAAACTCCAGGTGGTTAAACTGAATCACACAGAACAAGGGAGTACCTTGCTCTGATACCAAAGTACCTTGCTCTGATACCAATTGAAAGTGCTAGTGATCGACTAGAGGGGGGTGAATAGGCGATTTTTATGAAAGTCCTCAAAACATGGAAGTTTTGAAGACAAATGATAGAAATAAACCTATTACCATGCAGCGGAAGGTAGACTACACTAAGCTAGCCATAGTCAAGTATTCAATGAAATGAAAGCATAAAGACTAATAGCAGCTAGGCAGTATAGATAAGGATGGAAGATAGTATGAAGCCAATCAGAACAAGCAGTCACACAGTGAAGACAAATAACTAATGCAAACATGCAGTGACTTCACAATGACCAATCAACACATAAAGAGATGGGAAGGATAGAACCAGTGGCTCGTTGAAGACAATGATTTGTTGGACCAGTTCTAGTTGCTGTGACAACTGTATGTCTGGTTAGGGAGGCTGAGATTCAACTCAGAAGACCGTGTCTTCACCTTATTCCCCTTGAGCTAAGGACACCCAGTCCTCGCCCAATCACTCTATTAAGTCTTCAAGGTAGACTATCAAACCTTCACAGACTTTGTTCACCGGCGATCCACAATGACTCTTGGATGCTCAGAACGCGACGCCTGACCGGCTAGAGGATTCACAGTCCTCAAGTGTAATATGTCTTCAGATCACACAGACAGGAAGACTTAAGTGATGCCTAACACTCTTTGGCTCTGGGTGTTTAGGGCTTTGTCCTCGCAAGGAATTCTCTCTCAAAGGCTTCGAGGTGGGTTGCTCTCAAACGACAAAAGTCGTACACTAACTCTAAGCAGCCAACCGTTTATGGTTGTAGGGGGTGGGCTATTTATAGCCACTAGGCAACCCGACCTGATTTGTCCGAAATGACCCTGGGTCACTAAGGAACTGACACGTGTTCCAATGGTCAGATTTCAAACACACACGACAACTTTACTTGGGCTACAAGCAAAGCTGACTTATCCAGCTCTGGATAAGATTTTCTCTCATTGTCTTCGCTCGAAGACATAGGATTTTGGTTAAGCATCACTTCAGTCATTCTGACTGGTTCACTTGGACCCCACTTAACAGTACGGTGGTTCCTATGACTCAACAAAGAAGAAAAAGAACGAGGAAACAACTAAGTCTTCATGCTCCATAGTCTTCACGCAATGTCTTCTCTTGTCATAGTCTTCAATGTGAATGTCTTCACATACCACCTTTGACTACAATGTCTTCATACATTTTTAGGGGCCATCTCTTGTAGGAAAATCGAATCAATGAGGGACTTCTACCTGTGTTATCCTGCAATTCTCACAAACACATTAGTCCCTCAACCAGGTTTGTCGTCAATACTCCAAAACCAACTAGAGGAGGCACTAGATGCACTTACATAAACGTAAGGCTGACGAGTTTGTGGCTAACACCAATATGCAGGGCAACAATCAACGACGCAAGGGGAGGCCACCTCCTCGGTCTGGCGGGTCAGGTCCCACCCTTGAGCAGCTGCTAAACGAACCTTGTCCAAGACACGGCACCCAGGAGAAGCCGACTACCCATCTGTGGAGAGACTGTACGATCATGAAGGCTTTTAGGAATTCTAACATATTCGATGGTAACCACGGACCTGGCGGCGGTTCAGGTGGTGGCGGATTTCATGGCCCGGGCGCCGTCTTAGGCGATGGTGGTTTTCATGGTCAGGCCCATCCGGGTAGTCAAGGCGGCTATAATCAGCAATTCGGCCAGGGCAATCAGCAACAGCAGCAACAGTCCGGGTATCAGAGTAACCCAAAATAGCTGAACAGTGGGCAGTACCACATGTTTACCCCCAGTTTGTGCAAGAGGGATCAAAAGCTTCATAAGAGGGTTGTAAATGCTGTTGAGCCTGCGGTTCTGCGTTATTTGAGATGGTCTGAACAGCCTATTGTGTGGAGTAGGGAGGATCACCCACCCCGGGTTGATAATCCGGTCATCTGGCTTTGGTGGTGGTGCCTCAGGTTGGTGGATATAAGTTCACTAAAGTGCTCATGGACGGAGGCAGTAGCATCAACATCCTCTATTATGAGACATTCCGTCGCATGGGGTTAACTGATAAGAGTCCTAAAACATCCAACACTGTTTTTCATGGGGTAGTGCCTGGTAAGTCGGCGTACCCAATTGGTAAGATTGAGCTGGAAGTAGCCTTTGGAGATGAGTATGATTCTAGGGCTGAGAAGTTAACCTTTAAAGTGGTTAAGATCAAAAGCCCATATCACGCTCTGTTTGGACGGCCGGCTTATGCTAAGTTCATAGCTCGGCCGTGTTATGTGTATCTACAGCACAAAATGCCGGGTTATAAAGGCAATATCATAGTACATGGAAGCTAGAAAATAGCCTTGGAATGTGAAGAAGGTGATGCCGCTTATGCCGAGTCTGTTTGTGCAACCGAGGAATTGAAGTTTTATAAGGATAATGTTGACCCGGCAGACATGACATCTTTGAAGAAGCCAACTACGGAGCATGAGCCGACGTTGAAATTCAAATTAGCTGACGACACTAAGATGATTGATTTCGTGCCTGGCGACTCATCCAAACAGTTCATTATCAGTGCTAACTTGGATCCAAAATAGGAAAGCACGCTCATCGAGTTCATCTGTGAGAACCGGGACCTCTTTGCATGGAAGCCTTCTGACATGCCGGGTGTACCGAGAGAACTCGCTGAGCACACTCTCAATATTGATCCAAAGTTTAAGCCGGTTCGGCAATTTCTTTGGCGGTTTAACAAGGAAAGGTGCAAGGCTATCGGAGAAGAGGTGGCCCAGCTCTTGGCGGCCGGGTTCATTGTTGAAGTTTTTCATCCAAAGTCGTTGGCTAACCCGGTGCTTGTGCTTAAAAAGAACAGCACCTGGCGCATGTGTGTGGATTACACAAATTTGAACAAGGCTTGTCCGGCTGACCCTTTGCTCTCCCTCGTATTGATCAAATCATTGATGCTACAGCGGGTTGTGAGCGTTTGAGTTTTTTGGATGCTTATTCTAGTTATCATCAGATTAAGATGGCAGTTAAGGACCGGGAGAAGACGACTTTCATCACTCTATTTGGAGCCTTCTGCTATGTGTCTATGCCTTTTGGGCTTAAGAGCGCCCAGGCGAGTTATCAGCGGTGTGTGCAGCATTGTCTTCATGACCAGATTGGGCGTAATGTTCATGCTTATGTGGATGATATAGTGGTAAAATCCAGAGCAAAGGAAACTCTGGTAGATGATCTAAAGGAGACTTTTGATAACCTCCCGGTCTATAAGATGATGCTTAACCCGGCAAAATGTGTGTTTGGGGTCCCCGCTGGCAAGCTTTTGGGTTTTTTGGTGTCTAACTGAGGCATTGAGGCTAACCCAGAGAAGATTAAGGCAATAACATCTTTGGCTAAACCAGCGTGTATCAATGACGTTCAAAGGCTGGCGGTCGGGTTGCAGCTTTAAGCCGGTTCATAAGCCAGTTAGGTGAGAAGGCTATGCCATTGTATCAAATGACGAAAAAGATGGATGAGTTTGTGTGGAGTGACGCAGCCAACTCCGCCTTTGAAGATTTGAAAAGACAGCTTGCTGAGCCGCCGGTTCTTGCTGCCCCCATTGAGAAGGAGCCGCTATTGTTATATGTGGCTGCTAACTCACAAGCCGTCAGTGTGGCCATCATTGTGGAACGCAAGGAGGCCGGCAAAGAACATCCGGTTCAACGGTCGGTTTACTACGTCAGTGAGGTGCTCATTGAATCCAAGCAAAGATACCTGCATTGGCAAAAGCTTGTTTATGGGGTGTTCATGGCAAGCCAGAAGCTTAAGCATTACTTCCAGGGTCATCCTATCACTGTGGTTAGCTCTGCTCCTTTAGGAGATATTATTCAGAATAGAGAAGCCACAGGACGAGTCGCCAAGTGGGCCATTGAGCTTGGGTCTCGTAATCTAAAGTAGATGCCACGAACATCCATTAAGTCTCAAGCACTGGTGGACTTCATTAACGATTGGACGGAGCCACAGATACCTGAAGAAAAGCCAGACAACACATATTGGACGATTCACTTTGATGGGTCCAGACAGTTGGAAGGCTCGGGGGCTGGAGTTGTTTTAACTTCTCCTCGAGGTGACAAGTTTTCTTATGTGTTGTGGTTAATGTTTCCTTGTACTAACAACAAAGCAGAATATGAGGCCTTACTCCATGGTCTTCGAATGGCTAAAGAGATGAGTCTAAGATGGGTACGGTGCCTTGGCGACTCAGATTTGGTGGCTCGGCAAGTGTCAGGCAAGTGGGACTCCAAAGACCCTCTCATGGTGGCTTATCGCCGGGAAGTTGATGTTGTTGCTGGACATTTCAAAGGTTATCAGGTGGAGCACATTGATCGCGAAAAAATGAAGCGGCTAATGCTTTAAGCCGGTTGGGATCTCAGCGTAAGCCGGTGCCACCTAACACTTTTCTAAATGTTCTGCATAATCCCTTTGTCAAACTGCCTACAGAGGAAGATTTGGCCATTCTAGACCCGGAGGCACAATTAGTGGCGGCTCTTCATGTTATTCCAGATTGGACATTACCGTATTTGGCTTACATGACCCGGGGTGAGTTGCTAGAGGATGAGACCTTGGCTCGACAGATAACCCGGCGGTCTAAGTCAATGACAATTTCCAACGGTGAGTTGTATCATCGCAGTGTCACTGGAGCGTTTGAACGTTGTGTCTCTCCTGAAGAAGGTCAAGAAATTCTTCATGAGATCCATGAAGGGGATTGTGGTCATCACACCGGTTCAAAGTCTCTTGTGGCTAAAGCTTTTCGTCATGGTTTTTACTGGCTAATGGCTCACGCTGATGCAGAGGATCTGGTCAGTAGGTGTGATGGGTGTCAAAAATTTGCACGACGAGCGCACATGCCGGCTCAAGAATTCTGGATGATTCCAATCACTTGGCCGTTTGCAGTCTGGGGGCTTGACATGGTTGGACCTTTTAAAAGATCCCAGGATAAAAAGACACATCTTTTGGTGGCAGTTGACAAATTTACAAAATGGGTTGAGGCAGAGCCGGTTAGTAAGTGTGATGCAGCCACGACGGTTCAATTCATGAAAAAGCTGATCTTTCGTTTTGGTTTTCCACACAACATTATAACTGACAAATGGCACTAATCTGTCCAAAGGTGCTATGGAGGAGTTTTGTCAACGTGAGCATATCCGGCTTGATGTTTCGTCAGTAGCTCACCCCCAATTCAATGGTCAAGCAGAGAGAGCAAATCAGGAAATCCTAAAAGGTCTCAAGCCCCGGCTTATGGTTCCTTTACAACGGACGCCTGGTTGTTGGGTAGAGGAATTACCCTCGGTGCTATGGAGTATCAATACTACTCCTAACAGGTCTACAGGTTATACACCTTTCTTCATGGTTTATGGAGCAGAAGCAGTCCTGCCTAGTGATATTTGTCATGACTCGCCCCGTGTGGCGGCTTACGTTGAAGCTAATAATGAACAAGCCCGACAAGATGCACTTGACTTGTTATATGAGGAGCGAGATTTAGCAGCAGCCAGGTCAACAATTTATCAACAGGACTTGCGTCGTTATCACAGCCGCCGTGTTAAGTCCAAAACCTTTCAAGAAGGTGACCTGGTGCTCTGGCTCATCCAGGATCTATCTGATGCACACAAGCTATCCTCTCCTTGGGAAGGACCCTTTGTGGTCAGCAGAACTTAAACAACGGGTCATATTACCTCATTGACGTTCGAGAGCATAGAGACTCACGTAATTCGGGAGGAGCAGACACGCCGGCCGTGGAACATTGCTTAGCTTCGGCCATACTATACTTAAGCCACCGGCTCTCATCATGTACATACTTTGACATTGTATATATATTATGATAAGTAATAAAGCGGGACCTCTGTCCTTTTCCCCTTCAATGATCGTATATTTTTATTATTCTCATTATTTAAAACGACCATTAGGGGGCTGATCGTATCCGAATCTAGTTTAACCCTCTTGGTCCGGATCATGATCGTATTCGAATCTAGCCATAAACCTCATGGTCACTTGGGGGCTTCCTGTTCAAACGTAGGTCGTATTCGAACCAAAGAGAACATAGCTGTCGTAACCCTCTTGATCGGCGCAAAGCCAGACTCGCTAGGGGGCTTCCTGATCGTATCCGAATCATAGCTTCACCCCTTTTGGGTCCTACTTGGATCATATTCGAATTAGGGTCGTTCAAAACCTCTCAAGGTCATTTGGGGGCTTCCTATTCAAACATAGGTCGTATTCGAACCAAAGAGAACATAGCTGTCGGTACCCTCTTGATCGGCACAACGCCAAAGGCACTGGGGGCTATATGATCGTATTCGAATCTTAGCTTAACCTCTTTGGTCCGGTTTACTAATCATATTCAAATCAGAAGCCTCCAGTTTTCTAAATGTTTAATTTACATTGTCTGAGGCCTAGTGTCTTGTCTTACTATTTTTTCTCATCTCAAATCTAACTGTCAGTATGGTTTCAAATTAAACCAGCTCGGTTATTTGACAATGAGTTGCCAATGCATAATAGTCATCATACATGGAAGTATTGACTTCTAAAAAAGATTGGGTTATCAACCTCATCCTCCGGGTCATGTAAACCGGTAGTCCAGATTCAAAGAACACATTTTTCCATCTTTTACAGGAACAGAGTTAAAACATTACATATGTAATCACGGATGTAATGCATATATATATATATATATATATATATATATATATATATATATATATATATATATATATATATATTGACATCATGGACAAAGAGTCATATGCAACATTTTATGCACGATGGCATAGCCAAAACATGCAGATTTCAAACTAACCTATTACAAGGCTTTGAGAGCCCAAAAGGTTAGGCTGTTTTCTCTCTTAAACAGATCTTAAGCTAAAGACAAGATTATTCAGATGTATATGACTCCTCCCTGGCCGGTTCACCTCCCTCCACTGGTTGGAAGCTGGGATTGGACCAGTCAAAGCCGTTCAGAGCAATGAAATCCGCTTCATCGTCAATGAAGCCGGCGGGGTCGACTTCCGGGGCAAAAGTATGTTGGCGAACCGGCGGGATAAGGTCTGTCACTTTATAAGAGGGAGTCGCCATATTCTTATTCTCCATATCAAAACCTGGCTGATATTTGTCGATGTTGGTCTCCTCATCAAGAATGGTACCCTGAGGATGAACTCCCCTCACACAGGCAATAAAGTCATCTTGCTCAAATGGAGTCCCGTCTTCCTTCACGGTAGGATACCCCTTAGCCACGTCCACCGGGTCTAAATCCGGCACCCAGGCTTTGGAGCGGCTCAGGGCAGTCAGGGCTCTGGCTCTGGCACAAGATCGTTTGACCTCTTGAAATCTGGCGGGTAAGATCGATAATTTCTTCAAAACACCACTCAAACGGTTGGGTCCTTGGTTGGCAGGGGAGATAGTAGAAAGTGCTCGTTGATCACCAGTGTATAGTTGCTCTACCAAGGTATAAACCGCCTTCAGTTTTGTCACACTATCTTGACTCAGATTTTTACTTCGTGGACCTGTGAGTGTTTTTTAACAAAGGTTCAGCAGGTGGCTTATATTCCTGATCAAAATAAAGTGTAAGTGATTAATGCAAATGACTCACTGAAGATGGTGGAGACCATTTGAGACACATGGTTTTTTAAGCCGGTGGGCTCCGTGGTAACCTCCTCAAGAGCCACCTCTGCTATCTAGGTGCATTCTATCAGCAAGGTCTTTTCATCGGCCGAGGATTTCTTCTTTTCAGTCAAACTGGTCTTCAATTTTTCAGTTTCAGAGAGACTCAATTGAAGTTTAGAGTTAGCAGTCTTTGTTTATACCTCTTGATCCGCCAGCCGGGTCTTTGCATCCATCAATTGAGAGCCCAATTCAGTTAGGGCGGTCTACAAACATGCACAGGTGTGTCAAGATTTAATTAAAGATTATAATGATTAAAGTCCCAAGTGCTTTGCAAACGCAATAGCACTTGGCACTTGGGGGCTAATGTTTGTCAAAGCAATTTTTTATGCAACATGATTCTTCTATGCTTCAAGTCCCAAGTGTTTTACAAAGTAACAAGACTTGGCACTTGGGGGATAATGCATGATATTAAGAAAGTTTTTTCAAGATGAGCTGGATCACATTACTTATTTGGACTGATCTAAGACAGTTATGAAGTTAAGTACCGGCTCATTTATGATAAATTGAGCCGGCCCTTGGGGACTACATGTGAAGTTTATACTAACCTGTTGGACTTAGGAACAATCTAAAGACAAGGTATCAACCTACATCATAGATCTACAGATCATTCAGGTTCATCATAATCTGAAGACTTGGGGGCTGGCAGGGTGTATATAAACCGGAGAACATACCTCATATTTCAGTTGCAATTGCTTGACCATCTCAATTTCTGAGTCATGGCTAGAATGCACATGACTGAGATAGCCGGACAGCACGTCACTAATGTTCAGGTGAGCGTAGTGAGAGATATCAAACCTTACTTTCTGCCTTTCCAAGACCTCCTGTTTGGCAGAATGCCTGGCCAGCACAGTCGGATTACCCTGCTCAACGAATCTGCTGCCAGTGATCAGAATGTCATGGTAAGAAGACGCTACCGAGTTAGCCGAACTGGACTGTCTGAGGGTGGATGGATCGACAATAGTTCCGTCAGCTGACAGCTCAGGAGGGTCCAATTGAGCATGGACAGCCGGATCTTCTAGCGCTTCAGATTGAGCGGGAGGAGTTGATGTTGCCGATTCAGGTACAGGATTTTTTGGGTCTTCTACCGGTTTAATCACTTTGGCTTTCTTGGACTTCACTTGACCACTAAGAAATATTTTTATGAGACAGTTAGTATAATGATGCAGTTTTAAAGATGCAGAGGAAAGATGATTTTCCTTACCCAGGGGCAGTCTTGAAAGCTGGAAATTGAGTCTGGGAGGAGTCGCCAGAAGAGCGAGAAACCTCCTGCAAAGGTAAAATAAAGTAAAGAATATAACTAAATAGATTCATGGATAAAAACAAAGGACAAAGGTGAAACAAACCTCATTCTCGCGTTTTCGAGGAGTTTTTTGTAAGTCGGAAGGTGGTTCATCATCATCATTAGTCCGGGCCTGATGACGGCTCTCATGTTGCTGTTTTTTCAAAAGAAAATGAGGATCCAAATAAGCCAAAGGGTGTGGAAACCTTGCTTTCCAGGTTACCAGTCGAAGTTTCTGTCTCCGTAAAGGGGTCGAGTCGGAGGAAATAGTTACCTCTTCTTCCACGGCCCGGCTGGCCCCCGTGTCGTCCTGGCAATAGTCAGTGTCAATAAGATAGTTGAAAAATTGGCCAAGGGAGTCAAGGGATACCTCCGACCCAGAAACATCATCCAGCTAGAACATGTCATATGCAATCTTCTTCTTCTTGGGCTTCCGGGTCATTCTCCTGGCGACTATGGCAGCGGCTCTAGCCTTCTTGGCAGCTTCATGATCATACTTGGCCTTCCAGAAGTCAGATTTGGCCTATAAACAAATAAACAGGTTAAAAGGTCATGCAAGTATTTAAACTACTGAGGAAAACACAAAAAGAGAAAGAGGTCAGGGGTTTTCACCTCTGGTGCCGGGTTAAGTTTGCAGAAGGGGTTTAATCCAACCTTACTGCAGTCCTCGTATTTGCTGTTCACAAGGATGGTTGACATTGCAACAATGTCTTCTTCAGTCAATTGAACAGAGCTATAACACAGAGAGTCATCTGGGCCTCCGCCATATTTATACATCTGCTTGGATCGGCGGCTTAGAGGGATGACCCGCCACAAGATCCAGCAACGGATCAAGTCAACCCCGGTTAAGCCATTTCCCAATAAAGCTTGAATCCTTTTGATAGATGGGATAAGCTTCTTGCATTCAGCAGTAGTAAGTTTGTCAGGGAGTACAAACTTGGAATCAAGACGCTCCGCACGATAACCCGGCATTGGTTTTTCATCAGCTGGTGATGTATCTTGGTAGTAGAACCAGGTTTGGTTCCAGTCTTTTGGATGGCTTGGTAAGACCACTAAAGGAAAAACGGCACCCTATCGGTGTTGAATTGAAATTCCGCCAAGTTCCAAGATGAGGCCATTGGTGCACTCATTCTGGCGGTTCAAGTAAAAGTACTCTCTGAAGAGCTCCACAGTCGGTTCTTCTTGAAGATATACCTCACAACGAACTTGAAAATTGTAGATATTGGATATAGAGTTGGGCCCAATATCCTGTGGATGAAGCTTGAAAAATGCAAAACGTCTCGGAAGAACTTTGAGCCGGGTGGTGAGAAGCCCCGGTTCATGTGATCAGTGAAAACGATAACTTCACCGTCTTTGGGCTGAGGCCGTTCGTCGTCTGGGTCAGGAGCACGATAAGACATAACGTTTTTCTCTAGCAAAAATCCAATGGTGACAAATTCTTTCAAGGTATCCTCAGTAACTATGGAAGGCACCCAGTTGCAGACAGTTGGAGCTTTTGACGGCATGATGAAGAAAGGGCAAGCTGAAAAGAAAGTAATTTGCTGGTTCAATTTATAGGTGGAATTACAGGTTCATGATTATAGTACAGATGAGTAATGGTGGCTTAAGTAAGGGCTAATGTCATGTAAAGGAAAAATGAGCCGGAGTCATAAGCCGCCATGACTAAAAGGTATTCGAAGGTTGCCAGAATCAAAATTGGCTAAGTGTTGAGACAAACAAGTTTCCTGAGCTGCGGCTATTATACTGGATCAAAATGGTTCGGAAAACAAAAATAAAGTTGGACCTAAAAAACGAGCACAGAGGAGTTCGTCAGTTCTAAAGAGGCATTCATACAAGAGAAGGGGATCTGCTAGCGTCTAAAGTGGATGAGAAACAGCTACCGCATAAGTTCTGCACCACTTTTAGATCAAAAGAGGGCACGGTAGAGAAGTTACGACGAATCTATGACAAACAACGAAGAACACAGGAAAGAGAACTCGTGAACCCTAATGCAGATTTAAGGGGAGAAAAGGGCAAGAGTTTACGGATGTGCAACTGCTGTGGAGGATCGTCGCTGTTCTCTGGACGAACTCAGGGCGATGTAGCGGCCAACGTTGAGGAAGACGGTGAGCGATGCGGCGCCGACAAAGCTCGAGAGGCAGAGTGGTGGCGATGAGAGGAAGAATAAGAAAGAGGAAGGACTGGCCGAGCCTATTTATAGGGGGATAAGTGAACGGGCAGACGTGAAAATCGAGTAAGACCGAAGTAATGATTATCCAGCTAAATGGACGCCTCAATTTTCGGGAAACATTTAAGATAGGGATCCGTTGAAGATGACGTCGTGGCGTTTTTCCAAATTTTCTGAAGATGGCGTCATGGCGGGTTACAGAGCATTTACAAACAGCAGAAGATGGATTTCGACTAAGTGTTGAAGGTTGACAAGAACAAAGTTCAAATCAACCTGGGGCATAATTTTGGGAATATGATTACCAGGAATGACCCGTCCAGGAGGGGCCGGGTCAATCCTAATGGCGGGTTACTAAAAGAAGCTCAGCGAATATACAAGGCGATAGTTTATTATAAGACTTGTAGTAGGCCCAAGCCCAGGGGCGACTTAAGGCCCATAATTGTAAACTGCCATGTATAAGAAAGACTTGTAAAGAAATTCATGTAAGAGAAGTCATCGAGCCGGACACGTTATATGAGCCAGCTGGGACTCTGTAGGCCGCCAGGCGTCAACCCGTGTATATAAGGGGACGACCCGGTGGCGGCTTAGGGCAAGAAACAACAGATCGAGAAGCCAAGCTAGCATATTTCGCTCCTTGGTCATCGAAACCTAGCAATACCACAACAACTGGACTAGGCTTTACCTTCACCGCAAGGGCCGAACCAGTATAAACCACTCGTGTCCTTTGTCCCGATTAACCCCTTTAAGCTTCCTAGTTGCGATGGCTCCATGACTAAGTCCTTTCACTAGGACATCTGCCATGACAATTGCACAACAACCTCCATGTGTGAAACGACATACGTACACCGCATTCTCCCGCCTTATTTTTTTACACGGCCATATTAGACCAAATAGAAGTACCGTGCTAAATTTTGGAATTATTCCGGGTTCGTTTGTCCTTTTTATACATTAATTGAGTTTCTAGGCATTTAATGTGCATAATTCAAACTTGAACTACAAGCACATGCTCTAGTGCATGAAAGTTGTTTGAAAAATCACATGTGTGTCCTTGGGTGAATTTCTAGGTCCCGTGCAAGAGATAGGAGTGAAATTTAAACATCTGGGCGTCGTGGGTCAGCTAGAAAGATTGAGAAACTTGGTTTTTTAATTCCTGTAATTCCAAAACACGCCTGAAAATCAGGAAACTTGGCATGGACTCATGACATGGCAGCAACATGTTGTGGTAATTTTTCTGTCCGATTTGCGAAGGCCCGCACATTAACAATCAACAAAGTCATTTTGGAACAAGTGCTATCACGTTACAAATCGGAAACGCAAGTATTATTGAAACCGTGGGTGTTCGACTTACCAATTACGTGCAGCCACGCGTCCCATTTTTTTATTGTCTAGGAGGTGCCGTGCGGGGTAGCTATTTGAGTATGGGAGGCGTGCGATCAGACCCCTGCACATGCTCATTGGGAGGAGAGCCCTTTGAGCGCTACCTGCCGCGCACCTCCCTCCCAACGTCTCCATTAATGGCGCCCGAGCACCTGTTCTACAGCGTGGCTATATGTCTCACTGGACTGAGATTTAAGAGAGAAAAATGAAAATCTAAAAAGAAAGTTTTGCATGGATCTTGATGTAAGATCCGACGGACCTATATAGCATCTACTGCGACTTATAGCAAGCATGATGAATATAAGGACGATGACAGTGGATAATAATTGTCTTACATATTTAGAAACATAAGTAAAAAAGCCACATGCGGCAACGCCTGAAATACACAAGGGCAAAAGAAGAAGGAAGACAACGATCTAGCTTGCTGATCTCTACTTTCTTGATGCGTTGTTGCAGGCCACGGGAACTAGTCTCCGCGGCGAGCTGCGGCGACCTCTTTCTTGTCCTCATAATGCTTCTTGAGAGCATCCACGGATTCCTCCACCAGCCTTCTGCACTCGATGCGCGGCTTGTTATTCTCGTCCATAAGTTTCTCGACTATGACGTCGGTCCTCTTCAACAAGGCAGTGGTCTGCTCCTGATGCTCTGCACTTCCGACGATCTGCGCCCTCAGTAGGTCACGCTCGGCCTAGAGTTTTGCATTGCTCTCATATAGTTGCCGAATGACGTCGGTAGACTGTTCAAACGAGGCTTACAGGTCATCCTACAACCTCGCCCACCTTGAGATCTGATCCATCTACATATGGACGAGGGCACGCATGCGCCTGTAAGAGTCCTCGCCTGCCTATGAGGCATTTTCCCAGGCCGCCGCGGCAAGGGAGGACATCTCTGCTGCATTCGAGGCGTGGCGGGACATCTCTTCTACTTCTGCGGCGTGGCCGGACCAGTCTGCGGCATCGACGATGTGACATGTCCTGCGTGCTGCTTCGGCGGCGCGGCGGGACCTCTCTGCTGCTACGACCGTGCGGCGGGACATGTTGGTTGTTATCGCGGTGAGGCGGGACATCTCTTGTGCTCCCGCTTCTAGGCTCGCCTCTCCCTGGTGGCAATCTCTCGACCCAGAACTCACACTGGCCATGGCGGGCGCAAGGGAACGATGATGAATGACTTGTTTGTTTTTTTACTTTTTGTGGGTTTGGAGTTGAGGAGGAATGTGCAGTCATCTTGGAGTAGTAGTATTTATAACCGCGTAGTAATACACTCCTAAGTGGGAAACCGTTTAGGTTTTGATCGGTGTGAATAGGTTTGCCATTTGGAATGTGACGGGACGCATGCTCAAAATTTACTGACGGTTATAAGTGCGACACTATTCCCGGAAGGCGTAACGTGGGCACGTCCGCCTTATCGGCCTCGTACATGGCGTTTGCACCATAGGGTGCACCGCAATAGGCAATGTTAGCACACGTCTTTTAATTAGAATGGGTGCACCCTTCTAGCGCACACACGTTGATCTATCTAACTGTTTCAGTTTGTTGTGGCTAATCGCAAACGGTTCATCCATGAGAAGTGTGTGCCATCAATCGCAGACACTTTGATCTGGCTTACCCTTTTCTGTTATGCTGCCTAATCGCAAACAGTTAATCCTTCTGAAGCATATGCCCTCAATCACACACACCTTGATCTGGCTGACCATTTCTTTTGTGTTGCCTAATCACAAACAATTCATCCGAGTGAACTGTATGATGTATATCGCACACACCTTCATCTGGCTGCCTGTTTCTTTTGTGTTGCCTAATCAGAAACAGTTCATCCGAGTGAACCATATGCTTTATATCACACACGCCTTCATCAGGCTGCCCGTTTCTTTTGTTCCGCCTCATCGCAAAAAGTTCATTGGACTGAACCGTATGTCCTGGATCGCACAAGCAACTAAAATCTGAACCGTGTTTGACGAATCCTCCATCGCAAATGTTTTCACCTTTTTGATAGTTTTCATACAGCACCGTTTGTGATTATGGCATCACACACAGTTTCTCAAAGGGTCTCTGATCATAGAGTCACATTATCAGCATCCTACAGTAGTGAACTCCTATGGCTCCTGACGGTTGTCATGCTCATTGACATGCAAGTTGTGATTCCTATTACAAGAACATACACTACTGCAGGATCCTGCTAACGCGACACTAGGATTAGAGACCCTTCGATGAAACTGTGTGTGATGCAATAATCGCAAACGGTGGTGTAAAAGAACCGTCAAAGGTGCAAAACATTTGCGATGGAGGAGACATCAAACACGGTTCAGATTTTAGTTGTGTGTGCAATCCAGGGCATACGGTTCAGTCCAATGAACTATTTGCGATGAGGCGGAACAAAAGAAAGGGGCAGCCTGATGAAGGCGTGTGCGATATAGAGCATACGGTTCACTCGGATGAACTATTTGTGATTAGGCAACACAAAAGAAACGGTCAGCTAGATCAAGGTTTGTGTGATTGAGGGCATACGCTTCAGAAGGATTAACTGTTTACGATTACGCAATAGAACAGAAACGGGTCAGCCAGATCAAAGTGTCTGTGATTGATGGCATACACTTCACATGGATGAACTGTTTGCGACTAGCCACAAGAAACTGAAATAGTTAGATAGATCAATGTGTGTGCGCTAGATGGGCACACACATTCTAATTAAAAGAAGCATGCGAGATGTAAATAACGAGCGTGCATGGTTGTTGGAACAAGACGTGTGCTGACATTGCCTATTGTGGTGCACCCTATGGTGCAAACGCCACGTACACGGCCGAGAAGGCATACGTGCTCAGGTTACGCCTTCCGGGAATAGTGTCGCACTTATAACCATCAGTAAATTTTGAGCATGCATCCCGTCACAATTTTTTTAGAAGAACAGGGCCCGTCACATCCCAAATTGCAAACCTGTTCACACCAATCAAAACCTAAAATGTTTCCCATTTAGGAGCATATGACTACACGGTTATAAATACTACTACTCCAAGATGACTGCACATTCCTCCTCAACTCCTCATCCACAAAAAGTCAAAAACAAACAAGTCATTCATCATCATTCCCTTGCATCCGCCATGGCCAGCGTGAGTTCTAGGTCGAGAGATTGCCACCAAGGAGACGCGATCCTGGAAGTGGAAGCACGAGAGATGTCCCGCCTCGCCGCGAAAGCAGCCAACATGTCCCGCCGCACGACCATAGCAGCAGAGAGGTCCCGCCGCGCCATCGATGCAACAGACTGGTCCGGCCGCGCCACGGAAGCAGAAGAGATGTCCCGCCGCACTGCGAATGCAGCAGAGATGTCCTCCCGTGCCGCGGAGGCCTGGGAAAATATCTCGTGGGCAAGCAAGGAATCTTACAGGCACATGCGTCCCCTCATCCTTAGGTAGATGGATCAGATATCTAGGTGGGCAATGTTGCAGGATGACCTAAAATCCTCGTTTGAACAGTCTACCACATCATCTGGCAACTAAATCAGAGCAATGCAAAGCTCCAGGCCATGCGCGACCTGCTGAGGGCGAAGATCGTTGAAAGTGCGGAGCAGCTGGAGCAGACCATTGCCTTGTTGAAGAGGACTGGCATCATCATCGAGAAACTTATGGAAAAGAATGCCATGCTGCGCATCGAACGCAGGAGGCTAGTGGAGGAATCCAAGGATGCTCTCAAGCAGTATCTGGAGGACAAGAAAGAGCTCGTCGCTGCTCGCCGCAGAGACTAGTTCCCGCGGCCTGCAGCAACGCATCAAGAAAGTAGAGATCACCGAGCCAGATCGTTGTCTTCCTTCTTCTTTTGCCCTTGTGTATTTCGGGCGTTGCCACATGTGGCTTTTTTTTAATTATGTTTCTAAATATGTAAGACAATTATTATCCATTGTCATCGTCCTTATTGTAACGTCCCAAGACCGATGCGCTGTGTCATTCAGTTATTCGTTGTTGTTGCCGTGTCATTCGCTTGCGTGTTGCATCTTTCCATGTCATCGTGTGCATTGCATCTCTCATGTTTTCAAAATTTGCATTCGGCCGGGTCCCCCAGTTCCTTTCGTTGTCCGTGCTGAGCCCAGACACACTCGCACGCGCCCGCGGCACATCCAAAATATTATTTTATTAGTGGCCGAAAATGTTCTCGGAATGGGTTGAAAGTTGGCATGCGGTCTTGTTATGTTCTAGGTAGACCACCTGCCAAGTTTCATCGCGTTCGGAGTCCGTTTGATGCCCCAACGGAGAACTATAGCGGCAATATAGCCGGTCAAACGTCGGACGTTTTCGGTCTCCAGAAACGGTTGCCGGGTTGCATTCCTCCTCTCTCTTCTCAGTCCACTACCACTCACCGCCAGGCCCTACCTAACCTCTCTCGTCAGCCCGCGACCCTCCTCGTGCGCGCGTCCGAAAGCTGTCCCGTACCCGACCCGGGCAGTCATCACCGTTGGGTCTGGATCATCCCCAAACATCTACAAACCATCTCTGTTTTGTTAATTGGGCTCCTAGCCTATTTTTTCCTGACCGTCCAATTTTAATCGTAGGGACGAGATAGCCCTACCCTTATCCCTACCTATATATATATAGTCTAACCCTAGCCCTATCCCATCCATCCATCAAATCCTCCCCGCCGCCGCCACCCACTCTTCCTTGTTCCTAGGGATCTTGCCTGATCCTCTCGATCGAGCCACCAGACCAGCCTCCTTTCTCGTTATCCCCATCGGGCCAACCACCTCTCTGGCCTCGATCCACCCCGATCCAACCACATCTCGCAGCCACCCACCAATCCAACTCCACCCTGTCGTAGCGCCAAATTAGCCAGCCGCAGCGCCTCCCTGCTCGATCCTGTGCTCGAGGCACTCGAGCACCTCATGCTTCTCCTCGTCGCCCTCAACCCCGCCTCGACTCGCCGGTGAGCCATCGGCCTTGGAGACCACCGCGACGACCTAAGACCCTGTTCGCCCGAGCACCGGCTCGATCCACCGCTTCAGCACACCCGTCGACCATTGCTGCAACTAGGACGGAGCTCCGTCGCCCTTATTTTCCTCCTTCCTCGTGTTTTCCTCTCTCTCGCTCGCTCTCACATCACTCCCTCTGTCTTGGTTCGTCAACAGGAGGAGCCCCGCCGCCAGCGACCTTCTCTGTGCCGTTCCCGTCATCTAGGCCCCGTTCCCGTCGTCTAGACCCCGCCGCCCTGCCAAGTACCTCGCCAGAGCACCACGGTGTCCGCTCGTTTCCTCTGCTTCATCACCGCCATGGGTCACCAGTGCCTTCGACCTCCCCGTCGCACCGTTTTTCGCCGGAGTCCTAAGCAACGCTAGGCCGCCGCTGCGTCCTCTGTGTTGTGGCCGCGCCAAGGCTTCTGTTTCCTCTGCGTTGACCACGCCAGCTCCCCTGCATCGCTCAGTCCCCACTTCAGGAATGAGATGATGAGTGCTCAGAAACCACACTAACTGCATTGGTCAGATCCGGTCGGCCCGCGATGATTCCCCGTCGGCCCTGTGCGCCTCCTCTCTGGCCCAGCTACAGTTTCGGCCTGCTAGGCCCGATGTGAGCAGCTCCTCCAGCCTTTCAGTTCCGGCCCGCATCTAGTTTTTTCCCTGCTACGTTTTTGCTAATTATTCCAGAGAGCACAGTTTTACAGAAAACCCCTTAAGTTTCAGGCATTTAATAACTCTCATACCGTGCATCCAAATTAAACAAACCTTATATGGAAAATGACTAGAATTTCATCTAGTTTCGTAATATGCCACTTTCATCCATGTTTGAAATGTTTAAACTACTATTTGCATTAATTTACTTAAATGCCATGCTAAAATGATTTAATTCATAACGAAATAACCGTAGCTCCAAACCTAACAAACTTTATATGTAAATGGGGTAGAAAAATGCTTAATTTAACATGGTGGCATTGCTTTGCATGTTTAACAACTCTAAAATATGGTTTAGGGCAGAACAGTACCAAACCTAAAATATTGCACATGAGTATTTTCTGGACTTGTTGCTTGTTGTCCCGGCCTCATTTAAACTTGCCTAGATGTGTAGTTTACTCATGCTTCACCACTTGCCATACTAATCAAAATTTAATATTGTTGAGTACATAAACGAGAGAGAACTAAATAAGTCGTGTGGTGTTTCGTCAATATGCAACTCGTTGCATATTGATCTTCATTTAACTTGTAGTTTTGTTTGTGCACTTTGCCATGCCATGCTTCATTAAACCAGACATGCATCATACTTGGTTGTGCATCATGCCATGTTTATGTGATGGTTGTTTACCATGTTGTTTTCTTCTTTCTGGTGTTGCTTCTTCGGGTTAGTTCCGATAACGTCGCGTTTGTGAGGATCCGTTCGATTACGTCCAGTTGTCTTCTTCATGGACTCGTTCTTCTTCCTTGCGGTATCTTAGGAAAGATGACCATACCCTCGAAATCACTTCTATCATTGCTTTCCAATTGTTCACTCTATTGCTATGCCGTGACACCTACCATTTGCTATATCATGCCTCCCATATTGTCATGTCAAGCCTCTAACCCACCTTCCTAGCAAACCGTTGTTTGGCTAGGTTACCGCGTTTGCTCAACCCCTCTTATAGTGTTGCTAGTTGCAGGTGAAGATGAAGTTTGTTCCGTGTTGGAACATGGATTTGGTTGGGATATCATTATTATATCTTATTTACATTAATGCATCTATATACTTGGTAAAGGGTGGAAGGCTCGGCCTTATGCCTGGTGTTTTATTGCACTCTTGCCGCCCTAGTTTCCGTCATACCGGTGTTATGTTCCTTGATTTTGCGTCCCTTACGCTGTTGGGTGTTATGGGAAGCCCTTGACATTTTGCTTTGAATAAAACTCCTCCAGCAAGGCTCATCCTTGGTTTTACCATTTTCCTCACCACCACCCGCCCTTCCCTTAGATTGGCCAACCAGAGGGTCATCTTTATTTTAACCCCCC
>NC_041390.1:382027317-382098040 GCF_002162155.2 Triticum dicoccoides | reverse complement strand
GGGCAGTGCTTCTCTAAGTGTTGGTCCGAACTAGAGCCCCTTGCAGCGCCACCTCGGGGAAAATTGAGGGCTGGTTTTAGTTGTATGGATTGCTCATCCGGTGTTGCCCTGGGAACGAGATATGTGCAGCTCCTATCGGGATGTCGGCACATCAGGTGGCTTTGCTGGTCTTGTTTTACCATTGTCGAAATGTCTTGTAACCGGGATTCTGAGTCTGATCGGGTCTTCCTAGGAAAAGGAATATCCTTCGTTGACCGTGAGAGCTTGTGATGGGCTAGGTTGGGACACCCCTACAGGGTTTGAAATTTTGAAACTCGTGCCCGCGGTTATGTTGTAGATGGGAATTTGTTAATGTCTAGGTGTAGAGAACTTGACACTTAACTTAATTAAAATGCATCAACCGCGTGTGTAGCCGTGATGGTCTCTTATCGGCGGAGTCCGGAAGCGAACATGGTTTTTGTGTTATGGTTGTGCGTAAGTTGTTTCATGATCACTTCTTGATCACTTCTAGCTCATGCCCGTTGATTTGCTTCTCTTCTCGCTCTTATTTGCGTATGTTATCCACCATATATGCTAGTGCTTGCTACAGCTCCACCTCACTACCCTTTCCTACCCATAAGCTTAAATAATCTTGATCTCGCGGGTGTGAGATTGCTGAGTCCTCGTGGCTCACAGATACTTCCAAACAGTTGGAGGTGCCGATGATACCAGCGCAGATGACACAACTGAGCTCAAGTGGGAGCTCGATGAAGATCGTGTTCGTTGTGTTGTTTCGTTTCCAGTTGATCAGTAGTGGAGTCCAGTTGGGACGATCGGGGATCTAGCATTTGGGGGTTGTGTTCTTTTATTTTGGTTCCATAGTTGGACCTTTGATTGTATTCTGGATGATGTATGTTTAACTTGTATTTGAGTGAAGTGGCAATTGTAAGCCAACTCTTTATCCCTTTCTTATTCAGTACATGGGATGTGTGAAGATTACCCCTCTTGCGACATGCCTACCATGCGACTATGCCTCTAAGTCGTGCACCGACACGTGGGAGATATAGCCGCATTGTGGGTGTTACAAGTTGGTAATCAGAGCCATCCCCGACTTAGGAGCCCCCTGCTTGATCGAATCGCTGACGTTGTTGAGTCTAGAACGAAATGTTTTGAGTCTTAGATTATATATATCGGAGAGTAGGATTCGTTTTACTCCTCAGTCCCTTCGTAGCTCTGGTGTGGCCTCCTGACATAGAGTTTTGACTCTTCTCTCCTCAAATTTCACGAAACTTTTTTTAGGATCACGTGGGTATCTTGGAATCGTTCTGATAGTCTTGTGACGAGAACATTGTTCTTGGTGCCTCCTGACATTTAGGGGTTGTGGCAGTGTCCCGAGGAGTTGAGCTCCAAGGTGTTGTCGTCACAATTTTATCGTTGCAGTTCTGGAATACCTGAGTTCGCCGACATCGAAAATCTCTTTTAAGCAGTTGTTGGTGAGATAACCTCGACGGCACCCAGTACTGGGGCGGGAGTTCGGGAGTATTGCCATAACTCGTATAACGAATGCTTTTCGAAGGTTGAGGTAAATGATTTCCGAAGGTTTCTTGGTTATGTGTTGAAGGATGGATACAGCTGGATGTAGGATTTGCTAGTTTTGGGTGAGATATTATGCTTCCCCTGTATCCCCAACACCTGATTGCATAACCAGAAAGTTTCGGGAGTTTATAAGTGGGAATTCTAGTATCACGTAGGAATTCTTTCCAACAGACACATGATACGATATGGGATCTATCATCTGTTTGTTTCGGGTTTATTCTGCAAGCCAAATCCTTTGTTTTTGTTTATGGTATTCGAGTTGCTTCAATGTCAAATGTTGATTCCATACCCTTTTCTAAGTGGTGTTCTCATATTTCTTTGGGAATACTAATCCTTCTTGATCATTGAGTTTGTCCTCCCAATTTCTTCTCAACCGGCGTGTTTTCTCTTCAAGTGGATTTGATCATTTCAACATCCGCAAGATCACCTCTCAGCTTTTCCCCAATGTTGTTCGTTTCATCGTTTCCCAAGTTGCCTTTGTTTTCCCGCCCTCCCACCCATTTTTTTATTCAAGGACTCGGATTTATTAATCAAGTATCCATTTTATTCATGTGAAGTCTCTCCATTCTTTTCCATCAATGTTCTTACCCGGTGATTCTCATGAAGATTCTAACGGAGCTTCTAGTTCATCATTCTTCATTATTTTTCTTCTTTGGTGGATTCAATTCAAGCTTTGGTGTTGAGCATATTCTTTTCGTCGTTTCAAATGTTTTCTCATACCGGTGCACCTCTTAATCATCCACTTCTCGCTATTCAATTGTTCCGGAGTGCTGTAGATATCTTAGGAGATTCGTGTTTTCCGCTCTGCATTTGTTCAAGCTCTTCCGAGGATGTTATCTCATTCAAGCCATTTAATTCAACTGGTGCAATCTCCCTTTCAAGCAATCGTTTGAAGGTGTTTCTTTTGAGTGGGCCCTAACCCATAGGTCTTTTCCTAGCATCTTACCTGACTCTTCTAATTCTTCTGGAGTTATTCTCAAATTCATTTCAAAGTTTGACATAAGAATGAATTATCATCAGTAATATGTTTTTCTCCAAGATCTGTCAAATTCTTTTCACCATTGGCTCAACCTTTCTATTCGTCATCCCAGAGTGTCTAAAAAATTCTTGATGTTGTTTCTCATTGTCATTCTCGGATTTGAAGACCGAGGAAGAGTTTCCCTTCAATCATATATGTTCTCTTGAAGATTCATGGTTCTAGCTTGATGCCATCCTCTCATAATTGTTTTCGATTGTCAGAATTCTTTTCATCCATCCGGAGCATTTTAAGAGTCTTTTCAGTTTGATTCTCCGAAGCCCATCATCTCAGAAGTATTCATTTTCAGCTTTCAGCTCTTGTTCTCTAAATCTTGCCGGTGCATCATTCAAGTTTTCTCTTATCAGCTCGTGATCTCTTCGTTCTCATGTATCTAAATTCTCTCAAGTATCTTCATTCATTTTCCAATTCTTCCCAGTGAATTGTGCCTTTGCTACGTTCTCTTTCAATTCTTACGATGGTTCATTCAAGATTTCTCTTCCTTCGTTATCATATCAATTAATTTTTTGTTTCCAAATCCTACCGGTGCTCCATTGAGTTTGCGCTATATATATCTTAATCTTTTTACGAGAATAAGTAGTATATAAAATCCGTGCTTGTCATCAATCTAAATTGATGAAGGATAAGCATAATGTAATTCTTATTCTTGTTTCATTGAATGAATTCAATTCCTTATTCCGGAGATTCTTCAAATTCTCGGTATCTATTGCTTCATCTTTTCTTTTCCCGGAGTTACAAGCTCTCATCATCACGAAGATCCATCTAATCATTGCAAGGGTTCAATCTTATTCTTTGCATCCTTCACTTCCTTTTGATCATTCTTTTATTACCAGAGTTCTTCATGGAGGCTACATGGTGGTTCGTCAAGGATTCTTTTCATTCTTCAATTGTCCTCAAGATTTCTCTCAAAGTTATGATCCGCCAAGCTTTACTCTAAAATGAACGTGGTTCTCAACACATGTTTGTTTTGAGGAGATCAAGTATTCCTCTTCTTGCATTATGTAGTGCGATTCTTTCTACCTTATCTTTTGAGGTGGTGCTATATCTTTTCTTCACAATTTCTATTTTTGTTTCGCGATTCACGTGTTGTCAAGAATGAGGTAGTTAAACCCATCAATTTCTTCGAGCATGAGCTCTTCTCAACCCATCAACCCCTTCATTGGAGTTATCTTGGGGTTATATTTCACCTAAAGCTTTCCCTAAGGATTGTTGCTATTAAATGATCCAAGTTCTTCATTTATCATCCCGGTGAAATAAGCTTCTCGTCTCCTTGTTGACATCAATCCAATCTATTGTTTTCGTTAGTGGCAGAATTTCACCTCATAGTTTTGACATATTCTCCATAAGTGCACTACAAGCTTGTTCTTTTCGTTGTTGGTTTTCCAACAACTCTGTCATAACCTTCTTTGAAGGGTGCTTTCCAAGATCATTTGTGGTAGAAGTTGGCTTTTCTTCTCCATTCTTTTATTCCAATGATATAACTTTTATTGTTCCTTCCGGAGGCATTGTGATGTTGCTCTTTTCAATCATCATCTTAAATTGCGAGGATCGTGTTCTTTTCATGCTTATCCTTTTAACCGGAGCGTCGTGCCCTCTATTCAAGTCCTCTCATCTTATCAAGTTTTCCATCCCTTCACAACCGGAGTGTTGTTTGAAATCATTCTTACCCCTTGTGCCATTATTTCAATAGTTCCGGAGGTAGTGTGTTGTTGTTTTCATCAAGTATCCTCTCATCTTTTCAAGTGCATATTCTATGCCTTCCATTTCCAACCGGAGTGTTGTCCTAATTGATCTCTATTGTTCCTTGTACATCTCGTTACAACCGGAGTGCTTGCTTGTACTTCTTGTCCATTGTAACCCTTTTCTTATGTCTTTCAATCTACAAGGTTCCCGTAATGTTCCTTGTTCTTTTTTTTCTAACGGAGTGTTTTCAACTTTGTTCATCTTCGTTGTTTTTTCTTTCTTTCAATTCGTTCAACCTCACAAGGTTCTTTGGTTTCACTCAATTGTCAAAGAAGCAACTTTGTTTTACCTTTTCTCTTCCTCCTCCGTTTCCCTCCGGTGCCATCCTAGATCTCGGGACGAGATCCTCTCGTAGTGGTGGAGTGTTGTAACACCCCAAGACCGATGCGCCAGGTGTCTTCTAGTTATTCGTTGTTGTTGCCGTGTCATTCGCTTGCGTGTTGCATCTTGCCATGTCATTGTGTGCATTGCATCTCTCATGTTTTCAAAACTTGCATTCGTCTGAGTCCCCTAGTTCCTTCCGTTGTCCGTTATGAGCCCAGACACACTCGCACGCGCCCGTGGCACGTCCAAAATATTATTTTATTAGTGGCCGGAAAATGTTCTCAGAATGGGTTGAAAGTTGGCATGCGGTCTTGTTATGTTGAAGGTAGACCGCCTGCCAAGTTTCATCGCCTTCGGAGTCCGTTTGATGCCCCAACGGATAACTATAGCGGCAATATAGCCGGTCAAACGTCGGACGTTTTCGGTCTCCAGAAATCGTTGCCGGGTTGCATTCCTCCTCTCTCTTCTCAGTCCACTACCACTCACCGCCAGGCCCTACCTAACCTCTCTCGTCAACCCGCGACCCTCCTCATGTGTGCGTCCGAAAGCTGTCCCGGACCCGACCCGGGCAATCGTCACCGTTGGGTCCGGATCATCCCCAAACATCTACAAACCATCTCCGTTTTGTTAATTGGACTCCGTAGCACATTTTTTCCTGACCATCCGATTTTAATCATAGGGACGAGATAGCCCTACCCTTATCCCTACATATATATATATAGTCTAACCCTAGCCCTGTCCCATACATCCATCAAATCCTCCCCGCCGCCGCCACCCACTCTTCCTTGTTCCTCGGGATCTTGCCTGATACTCTCGATCGAGCCACCCGACCAGCCTCCTTTCTCGTTATCCCCATCAGGCCAACCACCTCTCTCGCCTTGATCCACCCCGATCCAACCACATCTCGCAGCCACCCACTAATCCAACTCCACCCTGCCGTAGCGCCAAATCAGCCAGCCGCAGCGCCTCCCTGCTCGATCGTGTGCTCGAGGCGCCCGAGCACCTCGTGCTTCTCCTCGTCGCCCTCAACCCCGCCTCGACTCGCCGGCGAGCCATCAGCCTTGGAGACCACCGCGACCACCTAAGACCTTGTCCCCCCGAGCACCGGCTCGATCTACCGCTTCAGCACGCCCGTCAACCACCGCTGCAACTAGGACGGAGCTCCGTCGCCCTTGTTGTCCTCCTTCCCCATGTTTTCCTCTCTCTCTCTCTCTCGCTCGCTCTCACATCATTCCCTCTGTCTTCGTTCGTTAACAGGAGGAGCCCCGCCGCCAGCGACCTTCTCTGCGTCGTTCCCGTCGTCTAGGCCTCGTTCCCATTGTCTAGACCCCGCTGCCCTACCAAGTACCTCGTCGGAGCACCCCGGTGTCCGCTCGTATCCTCTGCTTCATTGCTGCCATGGGTCACCAGCGCCTTCCACCTCCCCGTTGCGCCGTTTTTCGCCGGAGTCCTAAGCAATGCTAGGCCGCCTCTGCGTCCTCTGCGTCGCGGCCGCGCCAAGGCTTCTGTTTCCTCTGCGTTGACCGCGCCAGCTCCCCTGCATCGCTCAGTCCCTGCTTCAGGAACGAGACGATGAACGCTCAGCAACCACGTTGACCGCATTGGTCAGATCCGGTCGGCTCACGATGATTCCTCTTTGGCCCAGTGCGCCTCCTCTCTGGCCCAGCTTCAGTTTTGGCCTGCTAGGCCCGATGTGAGTAGCTCCCCCAGCCTTTCAGTTCCGGCCCGCATCTAGTTTTTTCCCCTGTTACATTTTTGCTAATTATTCCAGAGAGCGCAGTTTTACAAAAAACCCCTTAAGTTTCAGGCATTTAATAACTCTCATACCGTGCATCCAAATTAAACAAACCTTATATGAAAAATGACTAGAATTTCATCTAGTTTCATAATATGCCACTTTCATCCATGTTTGAAATGTTTAAACTACTATTTGCATTAATTTACTTAAATGCCATGCTAAAATGATTTAATTCATAACTAAATAACCATAGCTCCAAACCTAACAAACTTTATATGTAAATGGGGTTGAAAAATGCTTAGTTTAAGATGGTGGCATTGCTTTGCATGTTTAACAACTCTAAAATATGCTTTAGGGCTGAACAGTCCCAAACATAAAATATTGCACATGAGGATTTTCCGGACTTGTTGCTTGTTGTTCCGGCCTCATTTAAACTTGCCTAGATGTGTAGTTTACTTATGCTTCACCCCTTGCGATGCTAATAAACATTTGATATTTGTTGAGTCCATAAATGAAAGAGAACTAAATAAGTCATGTGGTGTTTCATCAATATGCAATTCATTGCATATTGATCTCCATTTAACTTGTAGTTTTGCTTGTGCACTTTGCCATGCCATGCTTCATTAAACCGGACATGCATCTTTTCTTGGTTGTGCATCATGCCATGTTTATGTGATGGTTGTTTACCATGTTGTTTGCTTCTTTTCGGTGTTGCTTCTTCGGGTTAGTTCTGATAACGTCGCATTTGTGAGGATCCATTCGACTACGTCCGTTTGTCTTGTTCATGGACTCGTTCTACTTCCTTGCGGGATCTCAGGCAAGATGACCATACCCTCAAAATCACTTCTATCTTTGCTTGCTAGTTGTTCGCTCTATTGCTATGCCTGGATACCTACCATTTGCTATATCATGCCTCCCATATTGCCATGTCAAGCCTCTAACCCACGTTCCTAGCAAACTGTTGTTTGGCTATGTTACCGCTTTTGCTCAGCCCCTCTTATAGCGTTGCTAGTTGCAGGTGAAGATGAAGTTTGTTCCGTGTTGGAACATGGATTTGGTTGGGATATCATTATTATATCTTATTTACATTAATGCGTCTATATACTTGGTAAAGGGTGGAAGGCTCGGCCTTATGCCTGGTGTTTTGTTCCACTCTTGCCGCCCTAGTTTCCGTCATACCGGTGTTATATTCCTTGATTTTGCGTCCGTTACGCCATTGGGTGTTATGGGTACCCCTTGACAGATCGCTTTGAATAAAACTCCTGCAGCAAGGCCCAACCTTGGTTTTACCTTTTGCCTCACCACCACCTACCCTTCCCTCGGTCGGCCAACCCGAGGGTCATCTTTATTTTAACCCCCCAGGGCCAGTGCTTCTGTAAGTGTTGGTCCGAACTAGAGCCCCTTGCAGCGCCACCTCGGGGAAACTTGAGGGCCGGTTTTAGTTGTATGGATTGCTCATCCGGTGTTGCCCTGAGAATGAGATATGTGCAGCTCCTACCGGGATGTCGGCACATCGGGTGGCTTTGCTGGTCTTGTTTTACCATTGTCGAAATGTCTTGTAACCGGGATTCCGAGTCTGATTGGGTTTGCCTGGGAGAAGGAATATCCTTCGTCGACCGTGAGAGCTTGTGGTGGGCCAAGTTGGGACACCCCTGCAGGGTTTGAACTTTCTAAAGTCGTGCCCGCGGAGATGTGGCAGATGGGAATATGTTAATGTCCAGGTGTATAGAACTTAACACTTAACTTAATTAAAATGCATCAACTGCGTGTGTAGCCGTGATGGTCTCTTCTCGTCAGAGTCCGGGAAGCGAACACGTTTCATGTGTTATGGTTGTGTGTAAGTAGTTTCAGGATCACTTCTTGATCACTTCTAGCTCACGACTATCGCTTTACTTCTCTTCTCGCTCTTATTTGCGTATGTTAGCCACCATATATGCTAGTGCTTGCTGCAGCTCCACCTCACTACACTTTCCTACCCATAAGCTTAAGTAGTCTTGATCTCGCGGGTGTGACATTGCTAAGTCCTCGTGGCTCACAGATACTTCCAAACAGTTGCAGGTGCCGATGATACCAGTGCAAATGACACAACTGAGCTCAAGTGGGAGCTCGATGAAGATCGTGTTCGTTGTGTTGTTTCGTTTCCAGTTGATCAGTAGTGGAGTCCAGTTGGGATGATCGGGAATCTAGCATTTGGGGTTGTCTTCTTTTATTTTGGTTCCATAGTCGGACCTTTGATTGTATTCTGGATGATGTATGTTTAACTTGTATTTGAGTGAAGTGGCAATTGTAAGCCAACTATTTATCCCTTTCTTATTCAGTACATGGGATGTGTAATGGTTACCCCTCTTGCGACATGCCTACCATGCGGCTATGCCTCTAAGTCATGCCCCGACACGCGGGAGATATAGCCGCATTGTGGGCGTTACACTTATATTCATCATGCTTGCTAGAAGTCATGGTCGATGCTATAAAGGTCCGTCAGATCTTACATCAAGATCCGTGCAAAACTTTCTTTTCAGATTTTCATTTTTCTCTCTTAAATCTCAGTCCAGTGAGACATATAGCCACGCCATAGAATAGGTGCTTGGGAACCATTAATGGAGACGTTGGGAGGGAGGTGCGCGGCTGGTAGCGGTCAAAGGGCTCTCGTCCCGATGAGCACGCACAGGGGTCTGATTGCATGCCTCCCGTACTCAAATAGCTACCCCGCACGGCACCTCCTAGCCAATAAAAAAGGGGACGCGTGGCCCCATGTAATTGGTAAGTAGAACGCCCACAGTTTCAATAATACTTGTGTTTCCGATACGTAACGTCACAACACTTGTTCCAAAATGACTTTGTTGATTGTTAATGTGTGCGCCTTCGCAAATCGAACAGAAAAATTACCACAACATGTTGGTGCCATGTCATGATACCATGCCAAGTTTCATGATTTTCAGGCGTGTTTTGGATTTACAGGAGTTAAAAAACCAAGTTTCTCAATCTTTCCGGCCGAGCCATGACACCCAGATTTTTGAATTTCACTCCCATCTCTTGCACAGAAAATAGAAATTCACCCAAGGACACACATGTGATTTTTCAAACAACTTTGGTGCATTGGAGGATGTGCTTGTAGTTCAAATTTGAATTATGCACATTAAATGCGTGGAAACTCAATTAATGTAAAAAAGGCCAAACGAACCAGGAATAATTCCAAAATTTAGCACGGTACTTCTGTTTGGTCTAATCTGCCAGTGTAAAAAAATTAAGGCGGGAGAAGGCAGTGTATGTATGTCGTTTCACACACGGAGGTGACACGTTCCCTCTCGGAACCACGAGCCTTCTTGAGGGAAGCTCTGGTTTGCAAGAAGCTTACACCAAAGCTTGTCCCAATTCGGCCAAAAAAATTACCGCAGCATGTTGGTGCCATGTCATGACACCATGCCAAGTTTCATGATTTTTAGACGTGTTTTGGATTTATAGGAATTAAAAAACCAAGTTTCTCAATCATTCCGGCCGAGCCACGACGCCCAGATGTTTGAATTTCACTCCCATCTCTTGCATGGGACCTAGAAATTCACCTAAGGACACACATGTGATTTTTCAAACAACTTTGGTGCACTGGAACATGTGCTTGTAGTTCAAATTTGAATTATGCACATTAAATGCCCAAAAACACAACTAATGTATAAAAAGGCCAAGAATAATTCCAAAATTTAGCATGATACTTCTATTTGTTCTAATCTGCCAGTGTACAAAAATTTAGGCGGGAGAAGGCAGCGTCCCTATGTCCTTTTGCACACGGAGGTGACACGTTCCCGCTCGGAACCAAGAGCCTTCTTGAGGGAAGGTCCGGCTTGCAAGAAGCTTACACCAAAGCTTGTCCCAATTCGGCCAAAAAAATTACTGCAGCATGTTGGTGCCATGTCATGACACCATGCAAAGTTTCATGATTTTCAGGCGTATTTTGGATTTAAAGGAATTAAAAAACCAAGTTTCTCAATCTTTCCGGCCGAGCCACGACGTACAGATGTTTGAATTTCACTCCCATCTCTTGCATGGGACCTATAAATTCACCCAAGGACACACATGTGATTTTTCAAACAACTTTGGTGCACTGGAGCATGTGCTTGTAGTTCAAATTGGAATTATGCATATTAAATGCGCAGAAACTCAATTAATGTATCAAAAAGGCCAAATGAACCCAGAATAATTCCAAAATTTAGCACGATACTTCTATTTGGTCTAATCTTCCTATGTAAAAAAAATTAAGGCGGGAAAAGGCAGTGTATGTATGTCGTTTCGCACATGAAGGTGACACGTTCCGTCTTGGAACCACGAGCCTTCTTGAGGGAAGCTCCGGTTTGCAAGAATCTTACACCAAAGCTTGTCCCAATTCGGACAAAAAAAATTACCGCAGCATGTTGGTGCCATGTCATGACACCATGCCAAGTTTCATGATTTTCACACGTGTTTTGGATTTACAGGAATTAAAATACCAAGTTTCTCAATCTTTCCGGTCGAGCCACGACGCCTAGATGTTTGAATTTCACTCCCATCTCTTGCATGGGACCTAGAAATTCACCCAAGGACACACATGTGATTTTTCAAACAACTTTGGTGGACTGGAGCTTAGAAATGAGATGTCCATGAATATCAGTCAAGTCAAGAAACTCGGAAAGATTGTTAGGATGAAGAAACTTGCGACGAATAACAACAAGATCTTTGTTTGCACAATGAAGAGGACATCAGTCAACTATAAGATGGTACGAACTCCTTTACCTTGTTTTTACCCCTTGTGCAATTTCAAAATTTACAACAGCGATTTATGCATAGCTTTGTTTTTAGTACTTTTCAAAGCAGTTCACCGATGATTACCTCTCAAACCACCTGCATGGTCAAGAGGCGAGGAAGGTATTCATTAAACAGCCACGGTACAATATTGAAGTCTTGCTGAAGAGGACAAAGATTGGGCGGGAAATTATCCATAGCCACTGGCCTAAAGTTGCAAGGGCATTCAACATCACTGAAGGCTCAATATTTGCCTTCCGCTTTTGCAGTTTCCGAGATGAGACTCATATGTCTATTTACCATGTATGATGCTACTTTCCAAAGGTTTTTGATGCTGCATGTAAAACTTGGTGCTATTGTGTAATGCGTAACTGAGTGCCGAAGCTATCCAATGTAATTTGATTATGAAATCCTGGTTGCTTTTATAAGGATATGAAATATTTAGCGTGTTTTATAAGAAATATCATTTTGATCAGTACATGGATTATCAATAATAGGCTAATTACCCTACTTATTGGGGTTTTCTATTGCAGACGGTTACTCAGACAGCACCGTGGGCGAGGAAGTCAAACAACCCGCATGGTTTCTAGAAAGTAGGCATGTTCGATCAACTAACAATCACACACGGCTTCCGGCAGCGAACTGTTTGCGTTAGGCCACCTTGCACAAACGTTTCCACACAAATAACTGTGTGTGATATACATACGAACAGAAATGTTTTCCCTGGATTGACTGCGTGGGATGTACATAAGAACAGAAACGAATTCATTGGGTTGACTGTGTGTGATATACATACCTACGGAAATGTTTTTCTGGGATTCACCGTGTGGGATGTACATACCTACGGAAATGATTTTCTCGGATTACCGTGTGGGATGTACATACCTGCAGAAATGATTGGGTTTCGATGCCTTGCCCAATCGTACACGGCCCTAGCTTGGGTCCTAGGAGGGCCTATCCTCGACGATTTCTGAGTCGTGTGGGAAGGACACCCTATCGCACACACTCACTTGGCGACGGTTCCAAATGCCATTGCGGAAAGGGGTTAAAACCGTTTGTTTAGCATGTCGTTGTACCAGTGATACTCAATCTCATACATCACATATAGCATTCATCACATCCTTTTGGCCATATCACATCACATAGCATACCCTGCAAAAACAAGTTAGACGTCATCTAATTGTTGTTGCATGTTTTACGTGGCTGCTATGGGTTTCTAGCATGAACGTTTCTTACCTATGCAAAAGCCACAACGGTGATATCCCAATTGCTATTTACCCTTCATAAGGACCCTCTTCATCGAATCCAATTCGACTAAAGTGGGAGAGACAGACACCCGCTAGCCACCTTATGCATCAAGTGCATGTCAGTCGGTAGAACCTGTCTCACGTAAGCATACATGTAAGGTCGGTCCGGGCCGCTTCATCCCACAATGCCACTAAATCAAGATAAGACTAGTAATGGTAAGCAAATTGACCAAATCATCGTCCACAACTACTTTTTGTTCTACTCATGTATAGAATCCACGCATAGACCTAGCTCATGATGCCACTGTTGGGTAACATAGTAATAATACAAAATTTTCCTACGTGTCACCAAGATCAATCTAGGAGATGCTAGCAACGAGAGAGGGTGTAAGTGCATCTAGTGCCACCCCTAGTTGGTTTTGGAGTACTGACGACTAACTTGGTTGAGGGACTAATGTGTTTGTGAGAATTGCAGGATAACACAGGTAGTGGTCCTCATTGATTCGGTTTACCTACCAGAGATGACCCCTAAAAATGTGTGAAGACATTGAAGACAATGGTGGTCCGTGAAGAGATTCACATTGAAGACTATGACATGAGAAGACATCGTATGAATACTATGTAGTACGAAGACATAGTTGTTTCATAGTTTCCTTTTCTTCTTTGTTGAGTTATAGGAACCACCGTACTATTAAGTGGGGTCCAAGTGAACAAAGTCAGAGTGACTGATGTGATGCTCAACCAAATCCTGTGTCTTCAAGTGAACACAATGAGAGCAAATCTTATCCAGAGCTGGATAAGTCAGCTTTACTTGTAGCCCAAGTCAAGCTTCCGCGTGTGTTTGAAATCTGACTGTTTGACATGTGTCAGTTCCTTAGTGACCCGGGTCATTTCAGACAAATCAGGTCAGGTTGCCTCCTGGCTATAAATAGCCCACCCCCTACACCATAAATTGGTGGCTGCTTAGAGTTAGTGCACGGCTTTTGTCGTTTGAGAGCAACCCACCTCGGAAGCATTTGAGAGAGAGAGAGAGAGAGATCCTTGCGAGGTCAAAGCCCAAAACACCTAGAGCCAAAGAGTGTTAGGCATCACTGAAGTCTTTCTGTCTGCTGACCTGAAGACTTGTTACACTAGAGGACTATGAATCCTCCAGCCGGTTAGGCGTCATGTTCTGAGCATCCAAGAGTCATTGTGTATCGTCGGTGAACAAAGTCTGTGAAGGTTTGTAAGTCTACCTTGAAGACTTGCCAGAGTGATTGGGCGAGGACTGTGTGTCCTTAGCTCAAGGGGAATAAGGTGAAGACGCGGTCTTCTAAGTTAATAGCCTCCCTAACCAGACGTATAGTTGTCACAACAAGTAGAAATGGTCTACCAAATCCTTGTCTTCAGCAAGCTACTGGTTCTATCCTTCACTTCTCTTTACTTTATAGTTTGTCTTCGTGAAGTCATTGCTTTCCTGTATGATCTAATTGACTTCACTGAGTGAAGACTGTTTACTGTTTGGCTTCATACTATCTTCCATCCTAATCCATACTACCTAGCTTCTGATAGTCTTCGTGCTCTCACTTACTTGACTATGGCTTGTCTAGTGTAGTCTACCTTCCTCTGCATATCAATAGGTTCATTTCTTCTGTTTGTCTTCAAAGCCCCCGTGTTTTGAAGACTTCCCTAAAAATCACCTATTCACCCCCCTCTAGTCGATTACTAGCACTTTAAATTGGTATCAGAGCAAGGTGATCCCTTGTTCTATGTGATTCGATTTAACCACCTGGAGTTTTAGCTATGTCGACTGTAGGGATAATCAAAGTCTCCGCCGCGTGCCCTATCTTCAATGGCACTGATTACCCCTGTTAGAAGAATAAGATGCGCATGCATCTTAAAGCCATTGACGTCGACCTCTGGTATGTCGTCAAGAATGGCGTTCCCAAGGTCGGTGAAGGTGTCACTACTGCTGATGTCAATAGGTTCAATCAACTGGACTCGACTGCCAAGAACATCACCTGTGGTCATCTGACCAAAGGATAGTATGGTCGTGTGAGTGCTCTGGAAACTGCGAAGCTAGTCTGGGCCTGGCTCTCCAAGGTCAATGAAGGCATCTCAACCCAGAGAGACTCAAGGATCAGTGTTCTTCGCAACCTTTTCAACTGCTTCAAGAGAAATGACAATGAGAATGTCTAGCTCACATTTGATTGCCTCACTGATATCACAAATGAGCTTCGCGCACTTGGGACCACTGAGATCACCAAGCATGAAATCGTCAAGACGCTATTGAGATCACTTGACAGCTCATTCGACACCTTGGCCCTGATGATTCAAGAACGCCCTGACTTCAAGACTCTCAATTCGTCTGACATACTTGAGAGGCTCAGCACACATGAGTTCCAGCAAGCTGAGAAAAGAGATATCTATGGTCCCAACTATGGCCGAACTCGCGCTTTGAAGGCAAAAGTTGTGTCCTCATCTGAAGAAGAATCTGACTGTAGTTCCGAGGACCCTGGAGACATTGGTAAGGAGCTTGGTATGCTTGTAAATAAGTTCCAGAGGTTCATCAAGAAGACGGACTTCAGAAAGTCCTCAAGATCCAACTCAAGAAATGATGAAGCTTCCTCACGTGACTACAAGAAGAGAACATGCCACAAGTGCAAGAAACCTGGTCACTACATCTTTGAGTGTCCTCAGTGGGATAATGAGACCAAGAAGAAGAAGAAGAAGAAGAAGAAGCAGAAGAAGAAGAAGAAGAAGAGAAAGGAATATGATTCCGATGACAAGAAGAAGAAGAAGAAGAAATCCTCAAAGTATTCTTCCAAATCTTCGTCAAAGTCTTCATCACACAGGAAGAGCTCATCCAGCAAGGCTCATGCGTTTGTTGGCAACGAGATGGATTCAGAAGAGGAGTCTGCATCTGAGGAGGCAGAGGTGGAGTCTGAAGAGGAATCTGATTCAGACATTGCAAGCCTGGCTCTAGCTTCAACGTATGTCGCCAAGTCCATCTTCGACACTGAAGACAATGGTTCGTCACCAACACTGATGCTAATGATGAGGATGACTCTGCTCCCACCTACTGCTTCATGGCACGTGGTGCCAAGGTAAACTCACGCGATGCTTACTTTCAAACTTCAAGTGAAGATGACTCTGAATGTGAATCTAAACCTAGCTACAAAACACTTGGTAAAATTGCAACAGAACAACAAAATGCTATCGAACATAATCAAAAGTTGCTAGACAAAAGCGATGACCTGTTGGACGCGGAAATGACTCGAACTCAATCCTTAATTGAAGAAATTAAAATTCTTCATATTAAGTACGAGGAACTTGAAAGTCGTCATGAAACGCTCTCAACTACTCATGAAAATCTCTCCTATTATTATCTTCAAAGGAAGCAAGAGCTTGAGAACTTGACATCGGATCATGAAGATCTTCAAAAGGAGAACGAGTCACTCCGTGCTCAACAGATTGGTTTCACTCAGGAAGACTTTGAGCTACCATGTTTAAAATGTCTTGAGCATGATAATGTTGCTTCTGTTGTTGGATGTTTTACTACTATTGTTGCTATGTCTTCAACTGCTGATGTGGAAACTAACCTCTCTTCTGAGGATACCACTACTATTGCTGATGAGAATGCCAAGTTGAAGACATTGCTTGAAACAAGGATGTACAAAAGCCTCAAAGGGCATCAGACACTGTGCAATGTCCTCAAGAAACAGATTCTGAACCGGAACCCTAGAAAAGAAGGTGTTGGGTTCGAGAGGAAAATGAATGTTGATGGTTCCTACGAGAAGCCTGGGCAGTACCCCAAGACCACATGGGTTGCTGCAAAGGGACCTTCAGTGGATCCATCTACCTTATCTGGCTTCACTTGTGCTAACCCTATTATCATTGATGAATCCTTTGATGCAAACTATAAATTGTTTAAGAATCAGAATGGTGAAGTGTTTGCCAGCTATGTTGGTACTAACTGCAGGAATGGACCCCCTTTGAAGAAGATCTGGGTGCCCAAGAGTTGTCTTGAAAATCTACAGGTGAATGTCATCATGACACCACCTAGGAAGAAGACAAACCCTAGACCAAAGGCTTCATATGGTCCAAAGGCTTCATACTGACAGAGGCCTCACAAGAGTCACCCTAACGCCAATGTTTTGCAGGGAAACCATACTCAGACTTATGAATATGAGTGTGTTTCATCAAACCTCTATGTTCATAAGACCAAGAACTATTCTGCTTATTCTTATGAGTATTACTAGCACATATGCTCATGCGTTGCAATGGGAAAATTTGATGTTTTGTGCAAGCATATTGTCTCACATCCTATATATGACAAAAAATATATATTAGAAACTACATCCGTACAGAAATCTAGTGATATACTTTTCATGACATATAACACATATTTAATTCCTCAAATCGATGACCTAGAAGTACACGAATGACTCATACACCAAGACGGAGGTAGTACCTCAAACCCTTCATGTAGAATTTATTAAGACCACAATCTTTCTTTTAGTTATTCCACCAGTTTACCCATAATCCTTTGTTTAATTAGCCACATATGTTTAAATATTATATTTAGGCCCACAATCCTTCCTTTATTAGCTCATTCACTTAATTAGCTCGCCCTAAACATGATGATCGCCACTCGTATATTTAGAGTGAATTGGGATTAGTAAATAGAAAGGTGCATAGGTCCTATGTTCAATTCCCACAATGTTGATTTATTTAGACCCAATTATTTTTCACGGTCTCTATGAAAGCCCATAAAAGGCCCATCAACATACAAGTACCTAGCCCAGATCACTTAACGTGTGTAAACCAAACGAAAATGACTAAACTAAACCAAGAATACCTATTCCCTTTAATAGTAGGTATAGATTCACCTCCTGCAAGGCTATTTGCTAGGGCTCCAAGGCCAAAGTTCTCAGATGCTGCACTTAGACTCATTGCTTTGAAGCCACCCCTGAGGATGTGGGTGGTTAAGAAGAATTAACTCTCTTTTGCAAGGAAATGTCTCCAGCCGAAATCAAAGGTGTCTGATGCTTATGATGGGGACCTAAAACATCTTGTGGGGTGTAAGATAAAATGCCCAAATGGTCTTACTATGTATTTTGTTCCTAGATTCCTTGACAATCATACTATCTACCCTAACCAGGATCTGAACTTTCATAATCTGCTTGTTCGTCAAATGTTTATGCTTCACATTTCCCTTGGTGAAGCCTATCCACCTAACTACACTGTAGGGTACGATACCAAAGGCTTCTGATTGGGTTATGGACAGTGGATGCACTAACCACATGACTTGTGATCGAAGTCTTCTCATGGAGTCAACCTTATGTCGATCTGACAAAAGTCACATCACATTTGCTGACACTAGTAAAAGCAAGGTATTGGGTCTAGGTAGAGTTGCAATCTCGAAGGATCAGCACATGGATAAAGTGATGCTTGTTCAATCCCTTGGTTTCAAATTAATGTCTGTCTCAATGCTTTGTGATCTGAACATGGTTGTGATATTTGGAAAATATCGTTTCGTTGTGCTTATGGAATCTGACAAATCTCTAGTCTTTGAAGGATATCGAAAAGACGATTTGTACATGGTAGATTTCTCAGCAGGACCACATTTGGCCGTATGCCTTCTAGCAAAAGCTTCAGAGTGCTGGCTCTGGCATCAGAGGCTAGGGCATGCTGGCATGAGGAACTTGTACACACTCATGACGAAGAAACATGTCGTAGGCATCGAGGGCGTCAAGTTCAAGAAGGATCATCTCTGTGGTGCCTGCGAAGCTGGAAAGAGCATCCCTCGACGACAATCATGACGACATCTCATCCCTTTGAGCTGCTTCACATGGACTTATTCGGCCCTACTCACTACTCTACCCTTACTACCACTGCTTGTCTCTATGGCTTCGTTATTGTTGACGATTACTCAAGATATACATGGGTGCATATAATTCTCTACAAGAATGAAGTGCAGGATGTCTTCAAACGATTCACCAATCGTGCCATGACGAACTATGGCATCAAGATCAAGCACATCAGAAGTGACAACGGCATAGAGTTCAAGAACACCGGCCTCGACACTTATCTTGATACATTGGCAATCACTCATGAGTTCTCTGCTCCATACACACCTTAGAAGAATGGCATCATGGAGCGCAAGAACAGAACTCTCAATGAGATGGCCCGGAAGATGCTCGATGAGTACAAGACTCCAAGTAAGTTCTAGCCTAAAGCCATTGATACTGCTTTCCATGTCATCGACCGTGTTTATCTTCACAAGCTTCTAAAGAATACATCCTATGAGCTCCTAACTGGCAAGAAGCCAAATGTCAGTTACTTCAGAGTATTTGGTGATAGGTGCTGGATCAAGGATCCACATCACACTTCCAAATTTGCACCAAAAGGACATGAAGGTTTTAGGCTTGGTTACGGAAAGGATTCGCACTCCTACAGAGTCTTCAACCTCTTTCACTATAAATTGGTTGAAACTGTGGATGTGCAGTTCGATGAAACTAACGGCTCGCAAAGAGAGCACCTGCCAAATGTGCTAGATGAAGTCTCACCAAGTGAATCCATCAAGCTTATGGGTACTGCAGAAATCATACCTTCAGAGGCTCAGGCTGAAGAAGAACTCATCATTTCTGCACCTAATCAACCCGAAGATAATGCTCAGCCTGAAGTCAATGCTGATAATGAAAACAATGATTAGCAAGACCAAAGTCTTCGTCTAGTTCATCCTCGTGTTGCAAATGAAGTGCAGATTGAGAAGATAATCTATAGCATCAATGCACCAAGTCCACTCACTCGTTCAAGAGCAACACGGCTAGAAAATTTTTGTGGGCACTTTGCATTTGTCTCTATATCTGAACCCAAGAAAGTTGCTGAAGCCTTCATGGAACCTGAATGGATTCAAGCTATGCAAGAAGAGCTTCAACAGTTCGAGCTGAACAATGTGTGGGAATTGGTTAAGCGTCCTGATCCTCGCAAGCACAATATCATAGGCACCAAATAGATCTATCACAACAAACAAGATGAGCATGGTCAAGTTGTTAGAAACAAGGCTCGTCTCGTTGCTCAAGGATACACTCAAGTTGAAGGGATTGACTTCGATGAAACATTTGCTCCGGTGGCTAGGCTTGAAGCCATTCACATACTGCTGGCCTATGCCAACCATCACAACATCCTCCGGTACCAAATGGATGTGAAGAGTGCTTTTCTCAATGGCAAGATTGAAGAGGAAGTGTCTGTAGCACAACCACCTGGCTTTGAAGATCCAAAATGTCCTGATATGGTATACAAGCTCAACAAGGCAATGTATGGCCTCAAACAAGCCCCTCGTTCTTGGTATGACACACTCAAAGACTTCTTGAAGAGCAAAGGCTTCAAACCTGGTTCTCTGGATCCCACACTCTTCACGAAGACATACAATGGAGAATTGTTTGTATGCCAAATCTATGTGGATGACATTATCTTCGACTGCACTGACAAGAGATACAGTGATGAGTTTGGACACATGATGCAAGAGCAATATCAGATGTCCATGATGGGTGAGCTGAAATTCTTCCTAGGTCTTCACATCCATCAGCAGAGCAACAACACTTTCATATCACAAGAGAAATACCTCAAAAATTGCCTGAAGAAGTTTGGAATGCAAGACTGCAAAGGATACACGACGCTAATGCCAACCAAAAGTCATCTGGGTCCCGACGACAATGGTAAAGAGTTCGATCAAAAGGTATACCGCTCCATGATTGGTTCTTTACTCTATTTATGTGCATCTAGGCCATATATAATGCTTAGCATTTGCATGTGTGCCCCATTCCAAGGGGAACCAAAGGAGTCGCATCACTTAGTTGTGAAGCGAATTCTTCGATATTTGGCTTACACCCCAACACTAGGATTATGGTATCCAAAGGGCTGAGAGTTTGATCTAGTTGGATTCTCAGATGCTGATTATGCTGGTGACAAGGTTGATCACAAGTCCACATTAGGCACATGTCACTTTCTTGGACGATCTCTTTTCTGTTGGTCTTCAAAGAAGCAAAACTGTGTATCTCTCTCCACTGCTGAATTTGAATACATTGCTGCTGGATCTTGCTGCGCTCAGCTTCTGTGGATGAAGCAAACTCTCAAGGACTATGGCATCCACCTGAAGCATGTGCCACTCTACTGCGATAATGAAAGCACCATCAAGATTTCCAATAACGCAGTTCAGCATTTGAAGACAAAGCACATTCAGATCCGCCATCATTTTCTCAGAGATCATGTCATGAAGGAAGATATTGATACCATTCACGTCAACACTGAAGAGCGATTGGCAGATGTCTTCACAAAGCCCTTGGATGAGAAAAGGTTTTGCAAGTTGCGGTGTGAGCTAAATATCTTAGAATCCTCAAATTTCCTATAGTTGGACACACATCCTAACACTTATGCATGTTGATGACTTAGATGTGCAACACACAAAGTAACGTATATCTTCAATCAATGAAGACATACACTCCAAGTATGAATACATTAATGCGGAATTTTACTTCAGAGCGCCACGATAATTGTGCGCCGTGTATGGGTCTAATACTTCCTATACGGTGGGTAACGCCACCACCACAATCTTTTCGAAGTGTTTCATGTGGCGTCATAATTGCATAGTCTTCGCATTTAGTTTATCTTCAACACTGATTTGACTTCATGTTTATCTTCACAATGCTGAGTTGGTCTGATATATATATACATATATATATATATATATATATATATACATACATAAACACTATTCTGATCACGGGATCAGAATAATATTCTGATCACAACATGAACTTCCCGAGTAACGCGCCTGACCTTCCCCGAGTACTAGGTTGAACTTCAGCTAAAAGGTGTCCAAATAGGGCTTGCGATATACTGTTGGATAGCTATGGACATCAGTATCATGACCCAAGTTAAATTTTTGGCAAAATGTAAGCGGTTTAAGAGCAGTTTTGAAAACCGTTTTTTCTTCACACAAAAAACGTGAATCGTATTTTCGATCGCATTTTTAAACCGTTTATCGGAATGAGGCAAATAATATGGTGTTGGAAAGCTGCTGCAAAACTGCTCCTTCCACATGTTGAAAGTTTTCTCTAATTCCCTACGGTTAAAGAGTAATTCAGAAAATCGTAAAATTTCACAAACTGAACACCCAAGTTCGTATTTTTGACGCCATTTCTAAACGGCTAATCCAATTGAGGCAAATAATATTGGGTTGGAAAGCTTATGAAAATGCGCTACTTTTTTATGTTAAAAGTTTTTCTAATTTTTAATGGTTTAAAAGTAATTTAAAAAACGGTACAAGTTCCACCGAGTTCGTATTTTCGAGCTAACTTTTTAACCGTACGTCCAAATGCAGCAAATGATATGGCCTTGGAAAGCTTGAAGAAATGCGAAACTTTTTTGTATATATTGTTTCTCCTAATTCATTACGGTTTTATGTCAGTTTTGAAAATGGTTAAAAACGTATTTTTGCCGTAATTTCTACAAACTTTATCGGAATGGGGCAAGTAATATACCTCTGAAAAGCTACGGAAAATGTGAAACTTTTTCATGTTGATGGTTTCCTCTGAATCCTGGCCGTTTTCAAGCAATTACGAAAATGGCAAAATCATTCGTTCTGCTTTTATCGCGAAACAGATTCTTTGAAAATGCACCGCGTGAAAAACCTAAACTTCTTGGCATGTCTACTTGAACTTCACTCTGTTTTTCACGTGTTTTCTGCTCGTAGCTCTCCATCCACTGCTCGTAGCTCTCCATCCAGTCACCGGAATTGAGCAAGTGATATACCAGTGGAAAGCTGTTGTAAACACGCAACTTTCTCGCGTTGATCATTTTTTCATACTCGCGATGATTTTAAAAGTTTTTCATCTGATATTCATTCAGTGTAGTAGGTGAACTTCCTGTTGTTTTTACGTTGAACTTCTGTGACGTAATTTTCATTTGTAATTTTCTCATCCATTCATCAAGTGTTACACAAATGGTATTTCTTTTGTATAAACCTCTCTCACAATATTTTTTAAAATTTCTCCGACGGAGGACTTGAACTTATATCAACAAACTTTTAGTCTTTGCTTTTTTATTCTTTTCAATACAAAATGCACACCGTGTAGTACGTGAACTTCTGGCAGTTATCAATATGAACTTCTCTCGATTACATGAAAATATATGAGTTTTTTATGAAATTTTAATCTGATTTTTAATCCTTTTTATGAATTTTTGAAGTGCTCTATTTTTAATAGTTAAACTTCTTGTTATTTTATTTTTTGAACTTCTTGTTTTCATTCTTTAATAATGAGGAAAATCAGAGTTTTCTATAATCATCGAACTTCTCCGTCTTTTTAATATGGACTTCCTGGTTTTTTCTTAATCTTTTTTATGAAATTTTGAAGTGCTCTATTTTTTTTAAAAAAAGTTGAACTTCTTGTTATATAATTTTTGAACTTCTTATTTTCCATTCTTTAATAACGAGGGAAATCTGAGTTATAATCATCGAACTTCTCCATCTTTCTAATTTGGACTTCCTGGTTTTATTTCTTTTAGTAACGGAAAAAATCCTACTTTTTGATAGACATCGAGCCCCTTCATTAAATTTGAACTTCTAGGTTTATTTTAATAGAACTTCTTCATTATTTCAAATAAAACTTATTGGTCTTATTCTTTAGTAACCGGAAACAATTGAGTTTTCAAATAAATATCAAACTGCTCTGCTTTTAAAAATTGAACTTCTTGGTCTATTATTTAGTAACAAGAAAAATCTGAGTTTTTAATATGCATTGAACTACTTCATTTGTTAAAATTGAACTTCTTGGTTTTTATCTTTAGTATTGGGGAAAAATGCCAAAATGACATTGTTTTTTGTTTTTGTTTTTTGAACTTCTAAATCCTAGGTTTTAATATACTTTGCACTTCTATGTTATTTTAATGTGAACTTCACAATTTTTATTTTTTCTTAATCTTTTTTACGAATAAAATTTTTTAAGATACCAAAACAACATTTTTGTGTGTGTTTTTGCATTGGTTTGCACATCAAAACACGTCATCTTTAGAAATTGAACTTCTCCTTTTCTTTTTGTTTTCTTTTCAACATTGTTTAGCACGTCTAACCACGTCATCTTTAGAAATTGAACTTCTCCTTTCTTTTTGTTTTCTTTCAACATTTGGTTTGCACGTCAAACCGCTTCATCTTTAGAAATTGAACTTCTCCTTTTCTTTTTGTTTTCTTTCAACATTGGTTTACACGTTGAACCGTGTCATCTTTAGAAATTGAACTTCTCCCTTTCTTTTTGTTTTCTTGCATGTTTTACCTTGCATGTTTAAATTTATTTTTGAACTTGCTGAGATAACACACTTGACCTTCTCGAACACAACATTTTGACCTGCGCAAAACATAAATTAAAGCTAAACTTTAGACCTACAGAGCATGTACAATTTTCTCCAATTTTTCAAGAATAAACGATGAATTGCCCCGTTAGGTTGACATGAACTTCTGCTGCACATTTTCAAATGTTAGTTTGATTTTTCTTTTTCAAAAGTATATTGAGCTTTTCATTATGTTATGTGGAAAGTAGCATGATAATTTTTTTGTTCCTATAGAAAAGCATTTGTGTTCGTCCTGACACTAGTTTTTCACTTGGCCTAGGGAGAGAGGGCAACATCAGCACATGAGACTATGGATAGAAAGAAAGAGCTTCAGCCACACATAGGTATTGTAATAAACATTGAACATCCATCAATAGCAAAGACCTATTTATCTGTCTATCTGCTTGCCTACCTATCCATCTGTGTGTTGAGCATCACTAGTTCTGACCGGTGTTAACAATTCATGATCAAAGTTGTTATTATTTAAAATATATATACTCTGAAACTGTTCTTTTCTCTTGCCTGTTAGTGAAACCATGAAGTACTAGCTGCTACACTAGTAAACAGACTGGAACTGTTGAATTCCCTGTGGCCGACTACTCTAAAACTTTAATTTCTAGGAACTAGAAAGCTGTGTGACAAAGCAATTCTTTTGGTGCACCAAGATACAACCGATTTTTATATTCAGACAATGAGCGGAGTAGACACCTACAATGCTCCTTTTTCTATAGATGAACTAATACATCAGGTGAACCCGGCCTACAAAAACAACCAACTTTCAGAGGAAATTTTGGAGTAGGCTACCGGGGCAAATCTCCCATGTTTTTCATTGCATGTTTTAAATTTTTTGAACTTGCTGAGATACATAACACACTTGAACTTCTCAAACACAACATTTTGACCTTCACAAATAAAAATTTAAGCACAGTAGTACAAGACAAACAGAGCATTCTCTATATCCATTCTTTGTGTGCACATAGACACCCTGATGCTAAACACCGCTGAAAGAGCATCAATATTCGCTTGCCGGAGAGATCACAAAAAAGCAGTCGCTAAGGGCCAGCATCGTGACTAGATCTAGACCCGTTGGTAAGGTAGGGCCTGCCAACATTTTTTCCTCAACCTGCAAGCATGGACATAATGTAGTTTCAGAATTCAGATCATGGGTTTACACTTTTTCTGAAGTCCAACCTAAGCTTCATCAATATGTCATCGACTGGGATGATTGATCACTTAGGTGAATCTTATAATGCAACTTTACTATAATACATTTTGTAGTGACAACAGTATCGCATCCTAGCACCTGTCATCTAGAAATGTCACATAGTTTGATAACAATATTCCAGTGAATATAGGACGAAGAAACTTACATGAGCACTTTCTGAAACCTGATCCAATTGTTTTCCAACTATCAGAAAATTTCCTTCCTTGTAAATTAGCGAGTTAGCTTGAAGAGAAGTGTCAATGGTGAACTTCAAACATCAGAGTAGGAACCTGATGAGCTCAGGTTGCAATCTAGGACCACTAAACTAAGAATCTAAAATAAGAATAAAGAAAAGTAGCCACCCGTAGGACAGTGGAACATAGCTTTTTATGTATTGTTAACATATTTTATCCTCACACCAAGTTGACAGGGAGATTAATGTTTATCTTCCATCTTATGTACAAATAGCCAATGGCTCCAGCAACAATAGCAGTTAAACCATAAGCACGAGCACCTGCAAGAGAATGTTTTTGCTTTAGCTGGTATAAAAAAATGATACCAATACAATTCAGTTCCTAGCAAGTTAAATTAAAGTGACAAACAACACATAATTCTCTGATAGCTGGGTTCACATAGGTATAGGCAACAGGGCACATCGCATAGAAGGCGAAGAAGACATGGTTACTTGAGGCATGGACATGTCTGATTTAGGTATGAAAGAGAGGAACATGCAGCACATCTGGTCCACTATTGACATTGATAATCTGTGGAACTTGAGCCTTCATAGGTCAATGCTTGGAAATACATATGTACAATTTTTGGCCTACTAGATGCAGAGCAAGGGCAGGGCAAGAGGTGACCTTCATGGTTGTGATGCTGGTGGATAGATTGGTGCGACCTGCAGCTGCAAAAGTCCATGAACTGCATCTTGATTTTCGAGTGGCGACCGGAGCAATGGGTGACTGGTGGCCTTCGCTGGTGGGTCAGGTAGTGGCCATGTGCGGAAGCGAGGCCAATGGGGAGAGGCGCATGACATGTGGGAGAAGGTGGGGATCCTGGCGCTGGTGACGCACGTCACCAGGAGGAGCACGGCCATGGCGGAGGACGGCAGCGTGGGCGTCCGGTGGCGACGCAATCCAGGCGGCACGGGGGCCAACAAGAAGGGGCGGCGCGAGGCCGGCGGGGTGGGGCTACGCGAGGCCGACGGGAAGTGGCGGCCGTGGTGGCCTTTGTGGTAGGCGGCGGCGGTAGCTATATCGGGGGGCGTCGGCAGGAGGCGCACCGGCCGGCGCCGGTAGCTAGATCAGGGGACGTCGGCGAGAGGCGCGCCAGCCGGTAGCGGGAGCAACGCCGGCGCCAAGGGGCTGGCGGCGGGAGCCGCTTCGGAGCCAGAGATGGGAGGTGGTCGGGGGGAATCGAGCAGAGGTGGTGCGGGAGTTGCGTGGAGGTAGGAGGGATTTTCTCTCTTTTGCGTTTTGCGAAATTCGGGAACACCTCGTTGCCCTATATATAGGGTGCTCCGTGATCCAAATAGTTATTCTAATCCTGGGATTAGAATAACTATTATATATATATATATATATATATATATATATATATATATATATATATATATATATATATATATATATATATATATATATATATATATATTCGTATTCTATCCTCTACAGCATTCGCTTATAGCTATGTCTTCATGATTGAATTTTTATTGATCTCAGTGAATGTGATCGGACCCTAACCTCTTCTGTGCTTCTACCTCAAATTCTATCTATCCAAATCATATGCATTCTATTGAAACCTGTCGTTTATCTTCTCCGAGTCTTTGTCAGCAGAAGACAAAGTGACAAACATTTAAATCTATTTTTAATGCCATATCCTTTTTGCCTGAAAACCGGAGAAGCCGAAACGACCACCCGACAATCCAGCCATGAGTGGGAACGTCGAACAACTTTAAATAAATTGCATGCATGCCACGTGTACCTCAGATGTTAACCGCCAAGGGCACCTGTGTAATTGCATTGTGCCGTCCATGTCCTTATAAATACACAACTCATCGCGGTCATTATCTCTTCTTCCACCTATCCACCTCGCACAAACCCTAGCACCTCTGCTAGCTCGCGTCGATGCCGGAGACGAAGCGCTTAGGTGCCGCGACTTCTTTGACGCTGTCCTCACGCCGGCCGCGGACCTCGTCCTCTCTGCCGCCGCCATATGCGTCTTCCGCCGCCAAGTTAGGGCATGGGAGATTTAACTGCTCGACCTCTCTCTCCACCTCGTCTAGCAGTTCGTCAAGCGGTAATTAAATCTTACTTTTTACTGTCTTCTAGATCCATCAAATCCATCCACTTCAACCAAAAGTGGTTTCTTCACTTCCAAATATGGATCCATCCTTATCTGCATCTCATATCATGCCAAGTATATTCACTTATGGTTCATAACTAGTTAGATTCCTCACTTGTAATTATTCATGGATTCATACAAATCTGGAACTGACCCTCTTCAAATAAGTGAATGTCTTCGCGCTATGAGGTCAATGTCTTCAAACTGATTTGTCTTCAAAATATTCTGAGAATGCATATGACCTCTTCCCCTTCCCTTTCATCTCGAATGCTGTCACAGGTACATGTCCGTGGGAGAATCCCTTGGTTCTCATAGTCTGCATTCATTTGCAGAGTTCTTACAGCATCATATTCACTCACCTGAAGCCAGTTCCTGTCTGACCAACAAGAGGAAGCCATTCACTGTATTAAAGCCTTTTAATATGAATACAATGGCAACAGAGAAATCGGCTAGAAAAGGCGGCAGACAGCACCGTGGAGATACAACCAAGGATTTGCCTCCAGATCTGTTTGAGCTATACAAGTCAGATCCCGATGAGAGCTATGGCCAGTGCAAGACCCGAATCCAATGGACTCAAAGATATTGGGCAGAGCAATGGTACATGTACAGATTTGTGACTGCTGAATATGCTAAAAAGAACGCCATCAAGGGCCCCTGGGGAGATATTCTATACAGAAATCTGCAGCCCAAGTCCAAGTCTGCAGCCATTGGTCAAGGCTTCTACTCGTGCATGTTCCGTGGACCATAGCCAGAGAATGCCGACCCATCATCCTTGTTATGGTGTCGTGAAGACAATCTGTTCAAGCGGAATTATCAATTTGCCAAGGAGTCTGCTGTCAAGAATAAGAAGGACCTGGGACTCAACTTCAACCCTAGTCCATCTACTCCAAGGGTTGATGGCACCCGTGATGCCAATCCAAATGTAATTGGCCCCTTCTACAACCTCCATGGCCTTCTCACTCACATAATTGTACAGGGGGCTACGGTGGAACACTCTGCTGATGATGCAGACTCTGACGAAGTGCCAGCTCCACCAAAGCCATAGAAGAAGAAGAAATCAAAGGCTTTAAAGCCCCATGCCTCACCCAAAGCTTCGTGTGTGAAGCCATTGGCCACTGCACCTCCTGAAGCCAGTGTGCAGTCCGAAGACTTGTCTCGTGTCTCCAAGAAGGCCGAGAAGACAAAGAAAACCAAGAAGCCCAAGAAGATTTACGGGCATGAACTGACTCCAGCTGCCGTTCTCAGGAACGAAGAAGACACCATTGATCTGTCAAGTGACAAAGATCTTGGTGATGACGCCCTTGAGAAACTCGTCAAGAGAAAACAAGAGGCGGATATCTTCAACGATCTGCCCCTCTTTGACATGGATATTCTGAACAAATTCATTGATGAGTGGTTCGATGACCAGAGCATAAGCATCGATGATCTTCAGCTTCCTGTGGATATCAGCGTCACCTTCCATGGAGGTATTGCAAATGAGTTGGCCGTGGCTCAGAAGATTGTTGAGCTGAAGAAAAAAAATTGACTATGAGAAGGCTCACTTCAAGAAGAACCTGGCCAAGCTCAGCATGGCAGATGTTCAGATCTTCAAGAAGATGTTACATGAGCTCAAGGAGCAATTTCACAAGAAGCATGAACAAGCTAAAGGTTCAAGAGAGCGCATGAAGTACTTTGTGCAGAAATGTGTTCAAGCACACAATGAGGCTAAGAAGCGCAAGGCTCTTGGTTGTCCTGACATCGACCCAAGAATGGCTGCCAAGCCAACAAAGAAGGCTGTTGCGGCTCGAACTGAAGCATCAAGGCAGGAAGAACCTCGCATTGTCTTCCATGCAAGCATGACAGGCTCGAAGCCTAAGGTCCCCTCAGCAGCTTCAGAACTAAAGAAGACAAGGGCAGCTAAAGCTGATGCCAGGATGAGCAAGCATAAGAACACCTCTGATGAGGCCCCATCCAAGAAGAAGCTGAAGACAAAGTCTTCAAAGAAAGAGCATGGTGCGGCCTCTAAGCCCCTTGTGGTTGAGCCCATTTCTGCTGCTTGACCAGCCTCCACCAACCAAGAGCGTCGCCTAGTGATTCACGAGCCTGCTTTCATAGAGGCTCCTGAAGATGAAGAAGTTCAAGCTGTTGACCCCACCACAGCTGAAGAAATTGATCGTGAAGACAATGTAGAAGATGATGAAGTCCTTCCTCAACTCGAGCATCAAGTGGTATCATCGCCTGTTATTACAAACAACGAACTCATTAGTATTGGTCATCCCCTGACGCCAATCACTCGGGATGATTTCTGTGCTGATCGCCCTCAACAAGACACCCCCATTCATGAAGACACACCTAGAACTCCAACACCTCGAGTCACCACTCCGGTGCTTGATGATGATAGCTGCATGGTACAGACCTCTCCATCACCACAGGCATCGCCCGCTTTTCGCGAGCTTCGCAAAGGCCACAGGCCACAGGTCACCATTTCGAGCATTCCAAAAGGGAAAGTGCAACAAAGCTCGGTAGAACTTCAAGTGTTTCCTGAAGCCACCCCAACTGTGAATGTCTCAGAGTTTGAAGCTAAAGCTGCTGAAGAAATTCTGGCTGCATTAGCCGATGAAGAAAATGAAGAAACAAGAGAAGAAGAAAGAGCTTCTACACCCCCTCCTACTAACCAGTCATTCTCGAGGAGAATGAGTTTGTGCCCGACCCTCCTGTTATAGAACAAGCGGAGGTTGAAACTACTGAGGCGGCCACAAACAATGATGCTGAAGCCAATGACACTGTCATGCCTTAAGACAATGTGGATCCTGAAGCTCAAGTACAACCTGAAGCCACTGTGAATGCTGAAGCCCCTGTTCTGCCTCCAAGGCCTCACACCATTGAATAGGCCTATAATCGTGGTGAACTTGTCACAGTTCGATGCCTGTTATGGTGCCTCCCACTGCTCCTGGACCTCAATATGAATATCATGTGGAGCTGAGGCCACAAGTTCAGAAGCCAAAGCCCAGGCTGCCAAGGCTTCCAGGTGCTGCCACATCCCCAGGATCATTCAACGTGAACAACTTCAGGGCACACAATACCTTCTTCGATAGCGCCAAGAATCCATACTCAAAGCCAAAGATCTCATCCGGTCAATTTTGGATCTACCGGCAGCACAACTACTACTCCTGCATTCTATTCAATCAGGGGCGAATCTTTCCACATATGCACCTTGACTGTGAAGCTATTGCTGGGCTACCTTGCCGTGAATAAGCCCTTGACTGTTTTAGGGAAGTTGGTCTTCTGCCATTCGTTACTGACAAGGAACACTCGAATGAAGAGCTTCTGCTGCAGTTCTATGCCACTCTTCACATTCGTGGCTACAACAGGGATCCAAAGACATGGGTCCTTGAGTGGATGATAGGTGATGTTCATCATGAAGCCAAAGCTCAAAACATCATTGAGCTTACTTCCCTGCCCACTCCAGGTGACTTATATGAGCCTGGTTGTCAACGTCATCGCGATGAACTGCAGAGTATCTTCCAGAGGCATCAACCCAATATGAGCGAGATGCTCAGCATGATGAAGCCACTGCCCCAAGATGCTGATTACCCAAAAGAATTCTTCGTCAAAGACCTCGAGTACTTGCCACGCACAGTCTATCATATTCTGAGGCTTACTCTATGGACAATCAAGGGATATACCGCTGAAGCCAAACTTGAAGGAGCCATGAAGACTTTGGTGTTTTAAATCGTGAATGGCATCAGATTTGACACCTAGGATTTCTTCATCAGACAACTTGCTGCATCTGGGATTGGTCTGTTTGGCCTGAAGTTTTATGCTCCATGGGTGACACGCCTGATCAAGCTCCACTCTTCTATTGACTATCAGTCCTCAGCACGCAACCATCTTGTCTTTTTGCCTGAGGTTGATTGGTCCATCGAAGCCATCTACCAGAGACTGCTAAGGAGCCGCTATATCTTCATAATGTTGATCATCAAAGCTTCATGCAGCCAATAGAAGGAATTCATGTACCCAATGATACAACTCCTGCTTATCCTCTAGCTGGAAATATTCATGTGCCTCATCGTGCCAACACCGAAGGCACTGATAGTACAATAGCTCAAAAGCCTCGGAAGCATTCTCGTGTTCTCAATGACCAAGAGCTTCTTGTGGCCTTACATCAGAAGTAGGATAAGCATCATGACTGGCTAAAGCGTCAGATGCAGAGTATCTTGGTGGGCGTCAATCACATCAGAAACTTGTCCACCAAGAACTCGTTCGTTGCCCATGAAGCATGTCGGCGGTCCTGGAAGAGTCTCACACTATTATGCCCAAAAGAAGATCTTTGCGAAGATGGCTTCACTGAAGGCTTCAAATTTGATTCCAGATGTCCACGCAATGCAAGCTGGCATCGATCTCCCTCAATAGAAGATTCTGAGTATTCATCTTCGGCTGCAACTATTGTTGCAAGAGTCATCGATGAAGAAGACGATGCCACTTCACCAACCATGGTTCACTACATCTCGACACTGCACCAGGCCCTTCTGCACCACCGAACTCAGCATCGACCCTGCACCTACATCTACTCCTGATGAGAATGAGTAGATACTCTATGTCTTCAAACCTTTTTGGTCATTACTGACAAAAGGGGGAGAAGCATATGAGTTGATAGTCTTCAAGCGGGTCCTAATGGGTGGTTGCACTATTTTTGCCAAGTGTTTACAACTCTCATCTTTTGATACATTTGGTTCTCTGGGTTGTAACACTTAAACTCGATGGTCGTTTGCTACTTTTTCTGCTACTCTGTGATGCGATGATAAATTCTGCATGAAGTCATTTCGCATACGTCCATTTTTCATTATGCATGTCATTATCTTCGCTATATATTTATATGCATGATGAATTGTCTTCATAAGTTGAAGAGGATCTCCGCAAAGTAAAACCTGCCATGTGCATTTGCATTCAAAAGAAACTACTTATATGCACATCTTCAGGGGGAGCCTTTTACTACATATGAAGACAATGCCGTAATTCTCAACTTTCACATACTTTTATCCCTGTTGAAAACTTCAACCAGTTTGTCATCAATCACCAAAAAGGGGGAGATTGTACATGCATCTAGTGCCACCCCTAGTTGGTTTTGGAGTATTGACGACAAACTTGGTTGAGGAACTAATGTGTTTGTGAGAATTGAAGGATAACACAGGTAGTAGTCCCTCATTGATTCGGTTTACCTACCAGAGATGACCCCTAAGAATGTGTGAAGACATTGAAGACAATGGTGGTCCGTGAAGAGATTCACATTGAAGACTATGACATGAGAAGACATCATATGAAGACTATGGAGTACAAAGACATAGTTGTTTCGTAGTTTCCTTTTCTTCTTTGTTGAGTCATAGGAACGACTGTACTGTTAAGTGGGGTCGAAGTGAACAAAGTCAGAGTGACTGATGTGATGCTCAACCAAATCCTATGTCTTCGAGAGAAGACAACGAGAGCAAATCTTATCCAAAGCTGGATAAGTCAGCCTTACTTGTAGCCCAAGTCAAGCTATCGCGTGTGTTTGAAATCTGACCGTTGGACACGTGTCAGTTCCTTAGTGACCCAGCATCATTTCGGACAAATCAGGTTGGGTTGCCTCCTGGCTATAAATAGCCCACCCCCTACACCATAAATTGGTGGCTACATAGAGTTAGTGCACGGCTTTTGTCGTTTGAGAGCAACCCACCTCGGAAGCATTTGAGAGAGAGAGAGAGATCCTTGCGAGGTCAAAGCCCAAAACACGCAGAGCCAAATAGTGTTAGGCATCACTAAAGTCTTTCTATCTGCGTGACCTGAAGACTTGTTACACTTGAGGACTGTGAATCCTCCAGCCAGTTAGGCCTCGTGTTTTGAGCGTCCAATAGTCATTGTGGATCGCTGGTGAATGAAGTCTGTGAAGATTTGGAAGTCTACCTTGAAGACTTGCCAGAGTGATTGGGCGAGGACTGTGTGTCCTTAGCTCAAGGGAAATAAGGTGAAGACGCGGACTTCTGAGTTAAATCTTAGCCTCCCTAACCAGACGTACAGTTGTCACAGCAACTGGAACTGGTCTACCAAATCCTTGTCTTCAGTAAGCTACTAGTTCTATCCTTCACTTCACTTTACTTTATAGTTTGTCTTCATGAAGTCATTGCTTTCCTGTATGATCTGATTAACTTCACTGAGTGAAGAATGTTTACTGTTTGGCTTCATACTATCTTCCTTCCTGATCCATACTACCTAGCTTCTGATAGTCTTCATGCTCTCACTTACTTGACTATGGCTTGTCTAGTGTAGTCTACCTTCCTCTACATATGAATAGGTTCATTTCTTCTGTTTGTCTTCAAAGCCCCCGTGTTTCGAAGACTTTCCTAAAAATCGCCTATTCACCCCCCTCTAGTCGATTACTAGCACTTTCAGAGGGGGTGCATCTTCATACCCTTGAAGACCACTAAGCGGAAGCGTTGCAAGAATGCGGTTGATGGAGTCATACTCGCGGCGATTCAAATCACGGAAGATCCGATCCAAGCGCCGAACAGACGACATGTCCGCGTTCAACACACGTAAAGCCCGGGGACGTCTCCTTCTTCTTGATCCAGCAAGGGGAGAGGATAAGTTGAGGGAGATCTCCAGCAGCACGACGGCATGGTGGCGGTGGAGCTCGTGGTTCTCCGGTAGAGCTTCGCTAAGAATTACGGAGGAGGAGGAGGAGTTGGAGGAGGGGAGGTGAGTGAGTCCTGGATTAGGGGGTCTCCGGACAACCAGACTATATCCTTCGGCCGGACTGTTGGACTATGAAGATACAAGATTGAAGACTTCGTCCCGTGTCCGGATGGGACTCTCCTTGGCGTGGAAGGCAAGCTTGGCAATACGGATATGTAGATCTCCTTCCTTGTAACCGACTCTGTGTAACCTAGCCCCCTCCAGTGTCTATATAAATCGGATGGTTTAGTCCATAGGACAACATACAATTGAGAGTTCCGCTGTGTGATTGGCAAAAGGATTGATGGCTCGTCTGCAGATTAACTGCGATGTCGACATCTTCGTCACCGGCTCGACTAGTCACCTTGGCTTGACCGAGGACTATGCCCTGCCTCCAATTGTCATGTTTGGACGAGGGCCTTCATCAACACCAACTCCGATCTCTATCAAGATCATGGGGGAATCGTCCATGGAGCTCGAGGGCTCTATGTCAACATTGCCCTCGGGCGACCGTGCTGTTTTTCTGGACAGCGAATGCGTATCCGGCGCCACTGCCTCCTCAAGTGTCGTTTTAACGATCGCTTTGGTGGAATTGTGCGTAATCGACTCAACAACAACCCTGGAAAATTTCGTCGAGTTCCGATGGAGGAATCTCTAACGATCTACGATATACCGGAGCCCTGTCAAATCCATACGGGAATCTGGACGAGTTTAGGGCGTGGTCTCCAGAGCCCAGCTCGGAAGTCCTTTGGAAGATCCAACCGTTCATCTGTTGCGGAATTCCCATATCTACCACCCTCAAAATTTCAGCTCGATCTGACCGTCCAAACTCCGGGAACCTTCCGATTAGTGCATCACTTTTCAGATCTGTTTCCTGCGCGAATACGGATCCGACCCAAAGTCATGTTTCTTTATGAACGTGATATTTGACAACCGTTTTAAAAGGAATTTTCTTCTAAGGTATTGTGTGTTGTTTATAACATGCGCCCATAAAATTTTAATCCTCCTCTGAGGTAATCTTCGCCATCACGCTGGTGTCAAATCAGTCCGGCAATATAGCTCCACGACTGCCGACCTGCGCTAGACATGTCTTCGCTTTTTAAGCCGAGCTCAACTTCTTCGGATCCTCACCTCAGCGAGCCGAATAAGAGTTCAGAATCGCCAAGTATAAATCATGACCAACATCACCGCCCCACAGATTACACGGAGGAGGCACACCGGCATCGCCGCATGGTCACTTTATCAAACCAGCATTGGCCGCGTCACTGTTGCTTCTTCGAGCCAATGTCCATCACGCCGAACTACTTCAACACCTCCGCTAACATGGCAGCTACAACAACTCCTCACCAACCTACTCCGTGACCTCGACTAGACCGGGGACTTGGCTATTTCTTCAACAACATACTCCGGTGACTTCGGCGTCACCAGCCGACCAGCTTCGTCATGTTAGCTGGACCGAGGGCTTCTCCTCGGCAAGCCAACCTTTGCCAGCATCACCAGGCTATGACTTTATCGCCCATCAGGCATTGGGTGTGCGGATCGATTCCCAATTTTGGGAGTCGCTTTTCTTCAGAATGCTACAACAAATAAACCAGGTGCTATTAACCCTAAAAATATTTTCTTGTTGGGTTTATTTTTGTTAAGGAATTATTACTTTGGTTTGTTCCATCATCTCTACACAGGTCTATCAAATGGCGGCCACATTAAAAATGGGCTCGAGGTGGTTCGGTTAGTTTCCGTACATAGTTCGGCGAACGCCACATCCGGAGCCCGGACCGCCCTGCAAATTCAGGCTCTGTCACACCTTCACTATGTCACGCTGACGCCCTGCATCGACATTGGCTTCGGCGACAGGCCACATTTCTTTAAATAAATTATTTTTGCGTAAAGCAATTATGCAAGGATTATATATGTATATTATTCTCTGGACCGCACTGTTTTATGTGTGCAAGTAATCGATTTTGACTGCATTAGGTGGTCACTACTCCGAAGTGCCGAACTCCTTGCTCGGACACCTCAGGCCTGGGGGCTGGGACCTCGGCCATGACAAGGACTGCGAACCTTGTTGGATCTGTCACATACCAATGGGTGTCTTCGTCCCGCCACAAGCCCGAATCGCGTCATCAACACCGAGCACATTAACCAGCTAAGTTGCTTTCATGCTCAAAAACTTTCAGTTTTAAATTTTGTTCGGTTCGACCAAGCATTATACTTTTCGGCACAAAGTTGTTTGTGACAAAGTCCCTTGTCAAAACTTTGTTTGTGACGCGCATATTCAAATACCCCGTTTATTTGGGGGCTCCCTTGATGGAGCTTTTCCTCTTGCATATAATTTTACTTGTACGGCCTCGTTCCTTGTTCGTGTATTACGCCACAATATGCACCTTATTGACCTAAGCGATTTGCAAGCTGCATTGCCTGGCTCCTGTGCTTACCCCTACGTTCCTGATTGTTCGGCTAGGGAGTAAAGGGAGCACCTCTGCGATTGTCACGACCGGGTCATCCGAGCTCTGACCTTAGACTGGGTGAAGCCGAAAGCTAGCGCTCTTATTGTTTTCAATCATGGTCGGCACACAACGGAACTCATGAGTACAAAAAATCTATTGCACAAGTCTCAGAGTAATAATGAGCACCGAAGAAAGGTGTCGGTGAGGGTACTATTTTCTTCGAAGATGCTTCTTACACTTCGTCAGTAATATAGCATAAGTTCCCTGAGCGCGCTCTGTCTGTTACAACCTTGTGGCCTGATTGCCTGGTCATCGGAAACATTGTCGATACTCTCGACATGTGGAGTACATGACACTTTTCGTCCCTTGGCCGAAGAGGGAGAAGCCGACGGTCGGTTAAGACGCGTTTAAAGTTCGGGTGAACACAGATATGATGGAAGTACTTCGGTACATACAATCATTATGCATAAAATTCTTTTACCCAAGTCACTTGGGGGCTCTTCAAATTTATATGAGCTGTTTTATAGTAAATGTGTTTTCTTCTTCGTCGTTGCAAATTCTTTTTCTACCGCTCCTTTTTCGACTCGAGTGTACGATCAATAGACGGATAGCCTATCTTCTCTCTAAAACGCCGCTCGAGTTTAGTTCGCTAAACTGGCCTCGAAGAAGTACTCCGCCTTTCGGATAAGGAGCTTGAAGCCGTAGGCAGACCTGCGTGAAGTCTTGAGATCGGATGTGTCATGTTAAAGCACGACAGAAGCACAATTTTTTTTCCAATTTTCGGATTGGCACCGAACACTTGATCTTGTTCGGACGTCAAGTTTTTACTGACGTTTTTTGGTTTTCCAAGCTTATGGCACTTTTAAACTATTTGTGTGTTTTCAGCATAAGTCTCGTCGTGCAACGTCAGACACCTTTAGAGATTCGGCAAAAACATTCTCTTGTAGTGCAATGCCAGACACCTTTAGAGATTCGGCAAAAACATTCTCGGATATTGCTATATATGCATCGGTTTTGAATTGTGTCTTCGGTCAATAGTTGGGTTGCCCAGCTCCTGTACTTGCCTCCTACATTCCGCTTTGTCCGGCTAGGTGCGCAAAGGGAGAACCACTGCGATTGTGCTTCCAGCTAGCATGGTTAACCGCCTCAGTGGAGAAAGCCGAAAACTTACTGTTGCAATAAGCGCAAACAGGTCAGCGATCCGATGACTGTGTTAAACTATAAGATCGATAGAGGTCACCCGTGTTAAAATGATGGGCCATTCATAACATTGGCCGAAGTGTTTACGGCTTGACCTCGACTGTCGCCGAACACTACCGGGGGCTAGCAACTGGCCTCCCAAACTAAGTCCTCAATATTTTGCTCTTACGTTAGAGCTGAGGTTTCATGATCATGCTTAGCATGACAACCCAAAGAAAGGAACCGATAGCTGGACTATTTTCTTTGGAAGACATTTCTTATGTTAAATAGTAATATAACATATCTCTTTGCGTACGTTTGTTTATAAAACCGTATGGCCAGATTGCCTTGTTTGTCGTAAATCTTTGCCCTCATAAAGGCTTTATAAAGTAGGACAAACACTCCTCGGCTACTGGCCGAGGAGGTGGAAGCCGATGGTCGGTCAACAAATTTTTGTACAATGTGGATCCGAGCATTAATCATGTAAAGTACTTGGATACATAGAATCATTACACATAATTTGTGATTTTACTCTGGATATCGATCCTTAATTCGGCCACCCGTGCCCGCATTAAGGCTCGGGGGCTACTGGGCTTCGGGCTTATCATTTACTAATATTAAAGGGGCACATCGATCCCCTGATCTGGTGTCGCCACCCGACCAGTGTCTCGGGGGCTACTGCATTGTCAATCTAGTGCAGAAAATTTAAGTGCAATATAGTTTTTGAGGAGATTATGATCCTCAGGTTGGTCAGCCGCACCCAACCCGAGTCTCGAGGACTCTGCACACCGCTTTTTGTGTCCCCAAGTATTCTGCCGAGCTAGGAGTTGATCCTCAGACCGATTTTGCAAATCAACCTGAGTCTTAGCGGCTACTGGGATCAGCGGTCTTATGTCATCCTTCAGGTGCATCTCGGGTTTTAGACCGACACACACCTTGAGGGCTACTAGTTATACATATTGACAGCGAATAAATTTACATGCATCAGAAATAAAATCCATAAACAATCAGCCCAAGCCCGAGGTGGTGCATCACCTCGGAGGTAGTCCGGCATAAAGCTCGGATTTGAATGGCTGGCTCCATAGAGGGCATTTCCGGCATTAAGCTTGGCTAAACTCCTTCAACTTTTTTGAACCGAGGTGTTCTATGACACCTTGGATACAGTCCGGCGTTGGAGCTAGGATACAGTCCGGCGTTGGAGCTCGGATACATAGTTCGGCATTGGAGCTCGAGTGTGCGAGAATTGATAAGCAAGGAGGAAGAAGGCGCGGGTAAAAATGGTGAATCTTTGTCCCTTTATAAGGGCGGAAGATGCGATGCGCCTCCCCACTTACCTGGTAAAATTGCTTAATCCCCAAACGCCGTAATTGATGGCGCGGTTGGGTTACCCATACCCGTATTGATGAGAATCCTGTGATAAGGGGACATAATCTCTGCTTCGACAAGATGTGCCAAGGAAACCACCTCGCGATATGTGCAGTAGCTGGTTGAGAAAAAACGTTTCGAATAATGACCGGGCCGTGGTATGATGTCATGCTGTCAAACATGTCAGCAGATTAGATTTGTGGAAATATTATTCTCTCTGCGGTGGTATGTGGAACTTGTTTTGCAGAGCCGGATACTATCATTGTGTTCAAAATCTTCTATGGAGTATTCGGAGGAAGAACCCGCCTTGCAATGCCGAAGACAAAACTGCACGCCGGACTCATCGTCATTGAAGCCTAGTTCAGGGGCTACTGAGGGAGTCCTGGATTAGGGGGTCTCCGGACAGCCGGACCATATCCTTTGGCCGGACTGTTGGACTATGAAGATACAAGATTGAAGACTTCGTCCCGTGTCTGGATGGGACTCTCCTTGGCGTGGAAGGCAAGCTTGACAATACGGATATGTAGATCTCCTTCCTTATAACCGACTCTGTGTAACCCTAGCCCCCTCTGGTGTCTATATAAACCGGAGGGTTTAGTCCCTAGGACAACATACAATCAAACCATAGGCTAGCTTCTAGGGTTTAGCCTCTACAATCTCATGGTAGATCAATTCTTGTAATACTCATATCATCAAGATCAATCAAGCAGGAAGTAGGGTATTACCTCCATAGAGAGGGCCCGAACCTGGGTAAACATTGTGTCCCCCGTCTTATGTTACCATCGATCCTAGACGCACAGTTCGGGCCCCCCTACCCGAGATCCGCCGGTTTTGACACCGACAGGAGGGCTGCGCCAGGGGAAGGGGTGCGGTTGCCCTCTCTCTCCCTCACTATATAGAGGGGGAAGGGGGAGGAGGAGGCGCCCTAGGGTTTCCCTAGGGGAGGGGCGGCAGCCACAGGGGAAACCCTAGAAGGGTTTGGGTGCCCCACCCCTAGGAAAATTTCCTCCCAAGCCGTTAGGGGTGGCTGCCTTAGGGGAGGCGCCCCCACCTCTCCAAGTTATGTGAGATGGTGTGGGAGGGGCGCACAGCCCCTTAGTGGGCTGTTGTGCCCCCTTCCCTTGGCCCATAAGGTCCCCCAACGCTTGACGGGGCCTCTGAAACTCCTTTCGGTCACGCTAGTCATCACCCAGTACTCCCAGAACAATTCCGGACTCCAATAACCTTCGTCGAATATATTGATCTTCACCTCCAGACCATTCCGGAGTTCCTCGTCATGTCCGAGATCTCATCTGGGACTCCGAACAACCTTCGTAACCACATACTATTCCCATAACAACTCTAGCGTTACCGAACCTTAAGTGTGTAGACCCTACGGGTTCGGGAACCATGCAGACATGACAGAGACACCTCTCCGACCAATAACCAATAGCGGGATCTGGATACCCATATTGGCTCACACATGTTCCACGATAATCTCATCGGATGAACCACGATGTCGGGGATTCAATCAATCCCGTATACAATTCCCTTTGTCCATCGGTATGTTACTTGCCCGAGATTTCATCATTGGTATCCCTATACCTTGTTCAATCTCGTTACCGGCAAGTCTCTTTACTCGTTCTATAACACAAGATCCCGTGACTAACTCCTTAGTAACATTGAGCTCATTATGATGATGCATTACCGAGTGGGCCTAGAGATGCCTCTCCATCACACGGAGTGACAAATCCCAGTCTTGATTCGTGCCAACCCAACAGACACTTTCGGAGATACCTGTAGTGCACCATTATAGTCACCCAGTTACGTTGTGGCGTTTGATACACCCAAAGCACTCCTACAGTATTCGGGAGTTGCACAATCTCATGGACTATGGAAATGATACTTGATATTAGAAAAGCTCTAGCGAACGAACTACACAATCTTTGTGCTATGCTTAGGATTGGGTCTTGTCCATCACATCATTCTCCTAATGATGTGATCCTGTTATCAGCGACATCCAATGTCCATTGTCAGGAAACCACAACCATCTATTGATCAACGAGCTAGTCAACTAGAGGCTCACTAGGGACATTGAGGGAGTCCTGGATTAGGGGGTCTCCGGACAGCCGGATTATATCCTTTGGTCGGACTGTTGGACTATGAAGGTACAAGATTGAAGACTTCGTCTCGTGTCCGGATAGGACTCTACTTGGCGTGGAAGGCAAGCTACGCAATACGGATATGGATATTTCCTCCTTTGTAACCGACCTTGTGTAACTCTAACCCTCTCCGGTGTCTATATAAACCGGAGGGTTTTAGTCTGTTGGACAACATACAATCATACCATAGGCTAGCTTCTAGGGTTTAGCCTCTCTGATCTCTTGGTAAATCTACTCTTGTACTACCCATATCATCAGTATTAATCAAGCAGGACGTAGGGTTTTACCTCCATCAAGAGGGCCCGAACCTGGGTAAAACATTGTGTCCCCTGCCTCCTGTTACCATCCGGCCTAGACGCACAGTTCGGGACCCCCTACCCGAGATCCGCCGGTTTTGACACAGATATTGGTGCTTTCATTGAGAGTTCCGATGTGCCGTCGCCATCAGGAAGGATGCCTCATCCCGTCTTTAGAGGCGGCACTGTTGCCAAGGGAGCTTTGGCTGTCTGCCAAACTCTCCAGCTAGGTGGTTTTCTTATGACCACCTGTTCGGCCGCTGTGCCGATGATGACTTCTCAGGTCATCGAAAGCAATCTTCACGTCAACTCGGAACTCGCTGAGCAGTTAGATCCAATGGAGCTCTCTTCCCTAAACGAGCTCTTGGATCGCATCGCCGCCCTGGGAGTCGCTACAGAATACGATCAGATTGGGCCTAAACCCGATCTGAGAGAGATCAACTCTCCCCAGGTCACCCATCACATTGCAGTGGTGGAGGAACAATGCGGCAACCCTTCATCTATCTTAAGGACTAGCTATGTCTAGATTCCCGATCCCTCCAAGCCGGATACCCGCGGAGGGGAGGACTTCACTCAAGACCTGAACCTAGAGTCAGGCAGCGGGCTAGATTCATTGGAAAACATCCAAGAATCCAAACTTCCGAGTTCGGAAACTCCTTGGCCCCTGAGTCTCAGATTGGGTGAGGATTCGGACTCAATTACACCCACCCAACCAAACATAAGCGATATATCCCAAATTAGGCAAGAGCCCGAAGAAACAGTACACCATTACTGGGCCAGATTCCTCCTGGTCATGAACAGGATAAAGGACTGCCGCAAGGAAGACGCAATTTCATTCTTCTGCAATAATTGCACGGACAAGGGAATCCTCAACGCCATAAGTCGCCGCAAAATTACACGCTTTGCTGACTTGGTGTCCTTAGTACGAAAGTACTGTGCAATGGAAAACGCCTAGAAAACCGAAATAAAATTTTGGGATAATCCGACCCTGAATACAAACCCAATCCAAAATAAAAGGGTGCATTATCGCCAGACACCCGGGTTAAACACCAAAAAGCAAAAACCCTCTACAGGGCATGGAACTGTACTGGAGGGATGGCTCAATGGACCCTGTAAAATTCACAGTGCAGAGGGCGCCACACCAACTCATAGCCTTAGAGCATGTTGGATACTCCGGCAGGTGGCCAAAAGTGGCGAAGATCTTCTAACCCCAGAAGCCATAGAGCACCAGCCCAGGGACACCAGTACGGTATTAACAGTCTTCGAGACTTTCGCATCAAATAATATGTGAAAACGAACACTCCGCAGCCTTGCCGAGGTCTACCACGCGGCAACAATAAACCCATGGAGTGACACGGCTATTACTTTTAATGCCAGTGATGAACCTAAATTCCGAACACCCCGAGCACCAGCCGCATTGGTCCTCAGTCCAATAGTGGACGGCTTTTGACTCGCCAAGGTACTCATGGACGGTGGCAGCGGATTGAACCTCATTTATGAGGAAACCCTTCGAAAAATGGAAATAGACTGGAACCGCATCGAGCGAAGCAGCACAACCTTTAGAGGAATAATTCCCAGTCAGGAAGCGCGCTGTACAGGAAAAACCACACTACGTGTGGTGTTCGGCACGCCGGATAATTACAGGTCCGAAGAGGTCACTTTCCAAGTGGCCCCGTTCAGTAGCGGATACCACGCTCTATTAGGGCGGGAGGCGTTTACAATCTTCCAAGCCATACCCCATTACAGGTACATGAAGCTCAAAATGCCCGGGCCCAACGGAATCATCACTCTTGCTAGTGATCCAAACATAGCACTCCGCGCCGAAAATAAGACAGACGCACTAGCCCTCGAGGCACTATCCGAAGCCCTAGCGGCCGAGGAACTGACTGCGCTGCGCTCCACGGTGAGCAGGGACGGCGTGATACTCGATAAAAGATCCAAGTCCACCTCCTTTAAACCGGCGGATGAAATAGTAAAATTCCAAGTCCATCCACGGACCCTACAAAAACAGCTTCCATCGGGGCACAATTAAACCCTGATGTCGACGCCGCACTACGAGAGTTCCTACGCGAGAACTGGGACATTTTTGCCTGGCACCCTTCAGACATGCCAGGAATCCCACGTAGGCTGGCCGAGCACAGTCTAAATATCCTAAAAGGATTCAAGCCAGTCAAGCAGGCTCTTCGGCGTTTCTCCGAACCTAAGAGACAAGCCATGGGAGAGGAACTAGCCAAGCTATTGGAGGACGGTTTCATCAGAGACATAAAACATCCGGACTGGCTAGCAAACCTGGTAATGGTACCAAAGAAGGACAAATCCTGGCGCTTGTGCGTCGATTTTAAGGACCTTAACAAGGACTGCCCAAAGGATCCCTCCCCCCTGCCCGCATCAATCAAATCATCGACGCTACCGCAGGACACGATTCATTGTGTTTCCTCGATGCATACTCCGGCTACCATCAAATTAAAATGGATGAGCAAGACCAAGCCGCAACGGCATTCATCACACCGTACGGCCCATTCTGCTTCAACACAATGCCGTTCGGGCTCAAAAACGCCGGTGCAACATATCAGCGCATGATTCAGACATGTCTGGCAAACCAGATCGGCAAAACAGTGGAGGCATACGTAGATGACGTGGTCTTCAAAACCAAGCATGTCGAATCTCTAGTAGACGACTTGAGGCTCACATTCGATAACCTCCGAACATACGACATCAAGCTCAACTCGGAAAAATGCGTTTTTGGCGTACCAGCCAGAAAGCTCTTGGGCTTCATTGTATCCGGTAGAGGAATTGAAGCAAATCCAGCCAAGATCCGAGCTCTGTCACAATTGGACACCCCAAAGGACCTCAAACAAATACAAAAATTGACCGGATGCGTGGTGGATCTAAGCCGCTTCATCTCCCGCTTGGGAGAAAAGGCATTACCCCTTTATCGCCTCCTTCGGCGCACCGAACACTTCGAGTGGACGGATGCCACCACGGCCGGACTCGACGAAATAAAAGCCATATTGGCAACAAACCCAGTCCTGGCCGTGCCAAACATTGGCGAACCAATGCTATTATACATTGCGGCAGCTCATCAAGTAGTAAGCGCAGTGCTCGTCGTCGAACGAGAAACGGACGGACACAAATTCCCCCTTAAAAAGCTGGTTTACTATGTGTCCACTGTCCTTACTCCATGCAAGTCACGGTACCCGCATTATCAAAAGATAGCGTACGCGGTATTTATGGCATCCCGAAAGCTGCGACACTACTTTCAAGAGTGTTCGATAACGGTAGCCTCCGAAGTACCACTTAACGATATTATAAACAACCGCGACGCCACGGGCCGGATTGCCAAATGACCATTGAGCTCCTCCCGTTCGACATAACTTACAAGCCACGGCGAGCTATTAAGTCGCAAGTTTTGGCCGACTTTGTCGCCGAGTGGACGGAAGCCGAACTCCCTAAAGAGTACGGCACATATTCAAACTGGATCATGCACTTCGACGGCTCCAAAATGTTGGCCGGTCTGGGGGCTGGCGTCGTTTTGATGTCCCCAACAGGAGATACAGTTCAATACGTACTACAGATAATGTATACGGACTCCAACAACGCAGCCGAATATGAGGCCCTTCTACATGGTCTCCAGATGGCAGTATCCATGGGCATTCAACGCCTAGAGGTGCGCAGGGATTCGAACCTCGCGATATCCCAAATAAATGGAGACTTTGATGCCAAGGATCCAAAAATGGCAGCTTATCGCAATGTCGTCCTAAAAATGGCAGCTCGGTTCGAGGGGCTCAAATTTCACCATATAGCCCGGGAAAACAATCAGGCAGCAGACGTCCTGGCACGCATCGGCGCAAAATGCGATGCCGTCCCTCCAAACATCTTCTTGGAGAGGCTGTTCAAGCCATCCTTAGTATGGGAAGGGGAACCCGGAAATAATAGCCCGGACCCAACCGCATTGCCCGACACCGAACATTCTGACATAATTGGAGGCTCTGCCAACGAAATAACATCTTCAGCCCACGTAATAATGGCAGTCATCGCCCCGTGGACAGAACCATTCCTATCCTAACTAACTAAGCAGGAACTTCCCACGGACCAAAACGAGGCACGCTGCATAGTGCGGCGATCTAAAGCCTATGAAGTGCATGAGGGAGAGCTTTATAAGAAAAGCACCACCGGAGTCCTTCAAAGGTGCATCTCCAAAGAGGAAGGGCGGAATCTTCTGGCTGAAATTCATGCCGGACTCGGCGGTCACCACGCAGCGGCCCGGACCCTTGTAAGCAAGGCCTTCCGTACAGGCTTCTATTGGCCGATGGCCCGGGCAGACGCTCAGGACTTAGTCCAACGATGCGTTGGTTGCCAGCTTTTTCCTAACCAAAGCCATATGCCACCCACCGCCCTCCAAACTATCCCCATCACCTAGCCCTTTGCGGTCTGGGGGCTTGACATGGTTGGACCCCTTAAAGGAGGAACCCACAAGCAAAAATACTTACTAGTCATGGTGGATAAGTTCACCAAATGGATAGAAGCCAAGCCTGTTAAGACGGCTGAATACGGACCGGCGATAGACTTCATATCCGGGGTGGTACACCGTTACGGCGTCCCCCACAGCATCATCACTGATAACGTCATGAACTTTACGGCCGACGAGGTAAAACTCTGGTGCAAAAACATGGGCATGAAGCTTGATTATGCTTCAGTCTATCACCCACAAACTAACGGTCAGGTCGAGCGAGCAAATGGTCTTATCATGAGCGGCATCAAACCCATATTAGTGTGGTCCCTCAAGGAATCTAACACGCATTGGGTAGAGGAGCTCGACTCCGTACTCTGGGGGCCGCGGACCACGCCGAATCGCACTACCAGATACACACCATTCTTTATGGTATACGGCGCAGAGTCGGTTCTGCCCTGCGACATTATTCATGACTCACCTCGAGTGCGCATGTACGAAGAAAGAGAAGCCGAGCTCGATCGGCAGGACAGTTTGGACGCCTTGGAGGAGGAGCGTGACATGGCAAAAGCCCGTTCCGCATTCTATCAACAGCAGGCTCGAAGATACCAAAGCAGAGAAGTACGGGCCAAAACTTACAATATTGGCGAGTTAGTTCTACGCCTGCCGGATAAGAAAAATGACAAACTCAAGCCCAAATGGGAAGGTCCCTTCATCATTGACCAAGTCCTGACTGGTGGAGCATACCGTCTGCGGGATGCATCGGATAATCGACTCGAGCCGAACCCATGGAACGCAGCCCGACTTCGAAGATTCTATGCCTAACGCTGGACTCTGTGTTCGTCTCCTTCCTCTATCCATTTTTTATACACTATATGTCTTATATTTTTCTCCTTCTCCTTTTCGTTTCTCTCACAGCCTTTAGGGGCCCATTCGTGCCTTGTGTGCACGCAACTGATGCGCTATCCGCGCTCATCATACCTGGGGGCTTCTTTAATAGAAACTTATTCATACGGGCGTTATGCCCAACACATGTGTTATCCTTCCGCATGTACCCTTTATTCACCATTATATGCATCGATATGACTTAAGTTTTGGCCAAGTTGGGTTGCCTGGCTCTTGTATTTATGCCCTACGTTCCCGTTTATTCGGCTAGGGCATAAGGGGAGCACCTCTGCGATTGTTACTGCCGGGTCAGCCGAATGTGTACCTCAGACTGGGTGAAGCCAAAAGCTAGCATTCTTAAGGGAATATTCGATCGGTGAACTAAAGATGATTTTTCACTTATTTATTTATGCGCCCCCAGATGTTTTTTCTGCGTCTCTTCTCGCTGTCCGGACATGCCTCCTAGGGAAAGGAACCCCTAACGGAACTATTCTCCCTGGAAGATGTTTCCTACTAACCATGTAATATAACATAACTAGTTGGGCACTTGTCTGTTAAAGCAATAATGACCCCTACGCCTGGTCTCCACGCATGCCCCGGTTCTTAGATAACCGAGAGGGTATTCGGATACACTCCGGACCGTCGGGTCCCGAGGTTGAAGCGAAAAGGTCCGCCACGACAAACGATCTACAATCCGGCTAGAAGGCATTATACATGTCACTTTAAATTACATAGTCAATTTGACTGGTTGAATTCCTCTTCAATACCATCCAATAGGCTGTCTAGTCTACAGTCCTGTTGGGAATACTTTGTGGCCAATTCTACTTGGTCGTACACTAAGCTCACAGGGATCTCCTTCCCATCAGGCCCCACAGGTCCGACCTTGGCCATGTGGTTCGGGTCAGCCTTCGTGTACCGCGTCTTTGCCATTGCCTAGGCTTCCCTGGTGCCCTGACGGCAGGCCGATATCTTCCATAATCGGAAGCGCCGCCGTGCTCCCTTCAGCTTCTCTACAAACTCTCCAAGGCCTTCGAGCATGGAGACGGATGGCCACAAGGCCTAGGCAACGCCTTGCATCACCTGCCGAACTCGTTCGTGTAGTTGTGAGAGCTCGGGAAGAAGGTCACCCGTAGAGTCGGGCATTTCCTCTGTAGGACGACCTGTTAGCATACCTACAGACATAACTCTGTCAGCCAACTTCCTCACCGAACTCTTTTTCAAAGTTCATTCAAGCACTTACTAAATATGCCGCGTCGAAGCCGCTGATTCTCCTTAACAGAGTCCGATAGTTGGGCACGAACATCTTTTAGTTCCACGCCCAGCTTAGTGTTGGCATCTAGGAGATCATTCTTCTCCTGCCTCACCCTCGTAAGCACTCTCTCACCGGCCTTCAGCTAGCGTAGGAGTTGTTGCTTATCCGGATATACTCCAGCGTCATCTGCAATTTTATCGTCAGATCTGCATATACGCCGCACTCTATATGATACTTATCATTCGAAGGATATATTACCAGAGGGGGTCTCTTTGGGCTCCCCTGCTGCGGCCAGTGCGGCCTGAAGTTGGGCTTTGCACTCTTCCAGCTCCTGGGACAGTAGGGTATTCTTTTCTGTAAGAACCTGCATAACAAATGATCCTTAAATCAGTTATTCTAACTGTTTCAAGTCTCAGGGGCTACTGATATATATAACCACCTAATTTTCTCACCCGTATGTCTTTTACATACTGCTCCGTGGCTCTAGCTAGACCATTTTGAGCGGCACAGAGGTACGCATCTCCCGAGTTGAAGGCATCCAATGCCTCTTGGGAGAAACAAGCGTCACGAAGAACAATCTGGCGACGCCTATGGTTCATGACACTTTCCACCTCGGAATTGGTGGCGGACAGTCTATCCGCATCCTCTGTCGGAGGAGCGCCCGGCGCATGCCTCGTATTCGTTCCCGCCTCCAAATCCGGCCTTGGAGCCTGGCTGGTGGAGGCGCGATTAGTAGCCTCTCCGGGTATAGTCCGGCGAGCGCTCTTTTTCCTAAAAAGAAGGCATGGGCATTAGTATGCCTCTAAGAATAATGTCTTGGAATAAAGACGGCGCGTCGTACCGCTGCGCCGGTGTCTCAATCCGGACTGCGTGTCTTTTCAGCCTGCCTGGCCTCGCGGCCCCTTGTTGGCTAGTCGCCGCAAGCTCGGCCTTCCGCCTCGAGGACCTCCCCTGCAAAACACGGTTGTTATACGGTAATCAAAAACACGCAGGGATGGGTCCCTTTTCAAAGTACTGGGACTTCGGTCTCAGTTACCTGTGAGGCTGGAAGTAGCCCAGGGTAATCGGCCGTAATGGCCACCAGGGCGTTGTCATTGCTCAATTGGTAAAATACCCCATCGATCAGCTCCACAGATATGTCCGGATCCTCCTGGGAGGCCGGGTCAAGGGACCGTTTCGGGTCCTCGGGTTGTGGAGGGGGGTTGTTTATCTCCCTTATAGCCTGGCGCAGCTCCTGTGTTGAAATCGCTAGGCTGAATACTTAACTATGGGAATATGAAACGGATGGGCGAGAAAAGGTCTCCGCTTACCCAGCTCGGAGGATTGTACATAGAAAATCTGCCCTGCGGGTTGACCCGGAGGAATTCCTCCTCTTCTCCCTTGTACAAAGTGGATAAGATCTTTATTAGATCAGCAACCGATCCCGGCCCTTTACGGCCGTAGCGGGTGGCGTTATCCTCCATGTTGAAATCCCACATGGGGTGGCCTCTATACTGAAGCGGCTGCACCCCCCGCATAATACATGTGGCCATGACCTTGATCATGGTCAATCCGGATTGAGCTAACAAACTTATCCGGCTCATCAGGTAAAGAACGTCCCTGTCATCTTCCTCCAGGAGGCTCCATGGACGCCAGCTCCGGCGCTTCTTCAAAGGAGCGTTGTCGAACTCAGGGAGGCCGATTCAAATAGGATCCGGGAGGGGGACGTCTTCTATATAAAACCATTCTGAAGGCCAGTATTCAGACGTGTTCTTTGGGGTTCCGGACAGATATCTGGTCCCGGCAATACGCCACACTTCGGCTCCACCCACTTGATATATTGACCCCTTCTGAGAATGGGGCACAAGGCAGAACATCTTCTTCCACAGCGCGAAATGAGCCTCACAGCCCAAAAACAGCTCGCAAAGGGCTACGAATCCCGCGATATGCAATATGGAGGCAGGCGTAAGGTTGTGCAACTGGAGGCCGTAGAACTCCAGGAGCCCCTGAAGAAACGGATGAATTGGAAATCCGAGCCCTCTTACCAAATGAGGGACAAGGCATACCCGCTCTCCCTTGGAGGGATTGGGAAGGCTCTCCGCTTGCTCTCCGCCATTATAGGTGGCGAGCCCGGCTCGAACTGGGACCATGTACGCTGGGGGAAGAAATCCCTTGGTCTGAAGCATCACTGATTTGCTGTGCGAAACGGAACATCTCTCCCAATCTCCAGGCTTGGGGCTAGGGGAGCGAGAGGAGGAGCTGCGTCGGCCGGCCATGATGGAATGGATCTCTGTCGGATGCGCTCCGATGAAGGCTCGCCAAGGGAGTATGATGTGATTTGGATCTGAATCCTCGTCTTTTTAATAGGCAGCTCATTCACACGGCTAGGGGGTAAATGTAAAAACACCCAGGCTCTTCACATTCGCTCGACACGTGGAAAGTGGCCATGATTGGGCGTGGAAGCCAAGGAGCGCAACATTCACAGGAGGTCGGACACTATTTCAACAGGTACACGGAATTTTGAGAGGAACCCGCCTTGCAATGCTAAAGACAATACTGCGCGCCGGACTCATCGTCATTGAAGCCTGGTTCAGGGGCTACTGAGGGAGTCCTGGATTAGGGGGTCTCCGGACAGCCGGATTATATCATTTGGCCGGACTGTTGGACTATGAAGGTACAAGATTGAAGACTTCGTCTCGTGTCCGGATAGGACTCTACTTGGCGTGGAAGGCAAGCTAGGCAATACGGATATGGATATTTCCTCCTTTGTAACCGACCTTGTATAACCCTAACCCTCTCCGGTGTCTATATAAACCGGAGGGTTTTAGTCCGTAGGATAACATACAATCATACCATAGGATAGCTTCTAGGATTTAGCCTCTCTGATCTCGTGGTAGATCTACTCTTGTACTACCCATATCATCAATATTAATCAAGCAGGACGTAGGGTTTTACCTCCATCGAGAGGGCCCGAACCTGGGTAAAACATTGTGTCCCCTGCCTCCTGTTACCATCCAGCCTAGACGCACAGTTCGGGACCCCCTGCCCGAGATCCGCCAGTTTTGACACCGACAGACATGTTGTGGTTTATGTATTCACACATGTACAACGGTTTCCGGTTAATACAATTATAGAATGAACAATAGACAATTGTCATGAACAAGGAAATATAATAATAACCATTTTATTATTGCCTCTAGGGCATATTTCCAACAGGATGCACACCCAATTAGTTTCTTTTTGAGGTTTCATACACTTATAGCTCTAGTGCATCAGTTGCATGACAATCCCTACTCACTTACATTGATATCTATTGATGGGCACCTCCTTCTTTTTGTCTTCTCCACAACCACCATATTCTATTCCACCTATAGTGCTATGTCCATGGCTCACGCTCATGTATTGCGTGAAAGTTGAAAAGGTTTGAGAACACCAAAAGTATGAAATAATTTATTGGCTTGTCATCGGGTTTGCGCATGATTTGAATATTTTGTGTGATGAAGATGGTGCGTAGCCACGCTATATGATTTTGTAGGGATAGCTTTCTTTGGCCATGTTATTTCGAGAAGACATGATTACTTTATTGTATGCTTGAAGTATTATTGTTTTTATGTCAATATTAAACTTTTGTTTTGAATCTTATGGATCTGAACATTCATGCCACAATAAAGAAAATTACATGGATACATATGTTAGTTAGCATTCCACATCAAAAATTCTATTTTATCATTTACCTAGTCCAGGAGGAGCAGGAAGTAAGCTTTGGGATGCTTGATACGTCTCCAACGTATCCATAATTTTTTATTGTTCCAAGCTATTATATTATCTGCTTTGGATGTTTTATATGCATTTATATGCTATTTTACATTATTTCTGGGACTAGCCTATCAACCTAGAGCCCAATGCCAATTTCTGTTTTTTCCTTGTTTTTGAGCTTCACAGAAAAGGAATACTAAACGGAGTCCAAACGGAATAAAACTTCACAATGATTTTTCTTGGACCAGAAGACACCCAGGAGACTTGGAGTTCATGTCAAAAGAGCCACGAGGCAGTGACAAGGGTGGAGGGCGCGCCTAGGGGGTAGGGCGCCCCCCTACCTTGTGGGCCCCTCGTGACCCCCCTAACCTAGTTCTGCCTCCTATATATTCACATATATTCCCAAACCACCAGAAGCATCCATGAAAACACTTTTCCACCACCGCAACCTTATGTTCCCATGAGATCCCATCTTGGGGCCTTTTCCGGCATCCTGCCGGAGGGGGATTCGATCACGGATGGCATCTACATCAACTCAATTGCCCTTCCTATGAAGCGTGAGTAGTTTACCTCAGACCTACGGGTCCATAGCTAGTATCTAGATGGCTTCTTCTCGCTCTTTGATTCTCAGTACCATGTTCTCCTTGATGTTCCTGGAGATCTATCCAATGTAATCTTCTTTGCGGTGTGTTTGTCAAGATCCGATGAATTGTGGATTTATGACCAACCTATCTATGAATTTTATTTGAATCTTCTCTAAATTATTATATGCATGATTTGATATATTTGTATTTCTCTTCGAATTATACGTTTGGTTTGCCCAACTAGATTGGTTTTTCTTGCAATGGGAGAGGTGATTACCATTGGGTTCAATCTTGCGTGATTTCACCCAGTGACAAAGTAGGGGTAGCGAGACACGTATTGAATTGTTGCCATCAAGGATAAAAAGATGGGGTTTACATCATATTGCATGAGGTTATTCCTCTGCATCATGTCATCTTACTTAAGGCGTTACTCTGTTCTTCATGAACTTAATACTCTAGATACATGCTGGATAGCGGTCGATGTGTGGAGTAATAGTAGTAGATGCAGGTAGGAGTCGGTCTACTTCACACAGACGTGATGCCTATAATTCATAATCATTGCCTTAGATATCATCATAACTCAGTTTCTTCAAGAGAGAAGCCTCTAGTGAAACCTATGGCCCCTGGGTCTATTTCCATCATATTAGTTTCCGATCTACTATTTTGCAATCTTTTACTTTCATATCTATAAACCAAAAAACCCAAAAATATTTTATCCTTTGTTTAGTTTTATTTATCTATCTTTATCAGATCTAACTCTTTGCAAGTGACTGTGAAGGGATTGACAACCCCTTTATCGCGTTGGATGCAAGTGTTTGATTGTTTGTGCAGGTATTGGTAATTTGCGCATTCTTCTCCTACTGGATCGATACCTTGGTTCTTAACTGAGGGAAATACTTATCTCTACTTTGCTGCATCACCCTTTCCTCTTCAAGGGAAAAACCAACGCAAGCTCAAGAAGTAGCAGTGGTTCATGTCGTAATAGCACTGCTCCACCCATCAAGCTAATTAAGCTTAGTTGTACAAATTCGAATTTAATATGATGCTAATATTAGTGAAAATGAGTCAAGTTTAATAAGTCAGCTAAATGTTCCTACTTTAGTTTCCAAATGCATGTGAGCCACATATCGAGAGACCAGAAGGAATAGTATTTCTCTGTGCGCTCTGGTTCATCATGGGTGGGCAACACACATTGTATTATCTAAAACCTGCTTGCTCTTTGTTATCATGTTCCTCTTCTGTTCTTCTTAATAAGTATATTACTTCCTCCGTTCCTAAATTGCCTTGGGTGCGTGCGTGTGTTGTGGTGGCGTGCGTTTGCACCGGCTGTTGTTCATCATTGTTTTATTTATAAAGCAGGGAAAAATCCTTTTCGGTAAAACATAAGTCTTTTTAGGTATTCCAATAAGAACTACATACGACTGTATATAGACATATTTTAGAGTGTACATTCACATTTTGGTCCGTATATAGTCCGCATTCGAATCTCTAAGAGTCTTATATTTAGGAACCGAGGGAGTAGTACAGTATGTTCCTTGTCGGGAAGTGGAGCAGTGACATTTGTAGTCGACATGTCTGTTGGGTCGCTTCGAATGGATGATTTCAACTATTCTAGATGGTCTGCCATAATATCCAGGAAATGATGGGAGCTATGTCGTCTTAGAGAGTCTAGGCTGATAGTAACAGTATTGTGCCACTACTGCAGGATGCTACTAACACGACACTACGATCAGAGACCCTTTGGCAAAACTATGTGTGATGCATTAATCACAAACGAGGATGTAAAAAATCGTCAAAAAAGGTGCAAAACGTTTGCGATGGCGGAGCCATCAAACATGGTTCAGTTTGAGTTGCATGTGCGATGTAGGGCACACTGTTAATCCATTCGGACTATTTGTGATGAGGCAGAACAACAGAAACGGGTAGCCATATCAATGTGTGTGCGATATACGGCATACAACTTTCTCTGATGAATTGTTTGCTCTTAGGGAGTGCAACAGAAACGATTAGCCTGATCAAGGTGTGTGTGACGTACGGCATACGGTTCACTCGGATGAACTGCTTTCGGTTAGGGAACACAACAGAAACGGTTCAACTTAATAAGATGTGTGTGATACGTGGCAAACAGCCGACTCAGGTGAACTGTTTGCCATGAGAAATTACAACACATATGGTTAATACAGTTAGTTTGTGTGCGATTCTGTCTGTACAAAAAACTTTGAAAAATGCAAACCAGTTGGTTGTTGTGGAGTATCGCACATGATGCGTCTGCGAGTACTCGTGTGCGATGATTAGTAAGTTACACAAATGTTTCCTTATGTTAACACGTGTGTGATAAATAACACATGGCACCGGATATGGTATACGGGTTGTGTGTGTGCTCCACTTAGTCTTCCTACACTCCAGCGAAGCTCCACATGGGTGAATTGTAAAACACACGCCTCTTCCCTCATCGGTTTCCCGCCACCAGCTAATGGCTTGCTGCATATAACCCACGTGGCAATGCACCGTCTGCGCAGATCTAGTCCTCACCCGTCTACCATTAGTTATTCCAAGCATGCCAGGCAACGACCAAAGCTTCGACGTCGACGCCTACCTGCGTTACATCTTCGGCGAGGAGAACAAGCCGGAGCAGGTCGGGGAACAAGAGCTTCATCAGCCGGTATAGGCACCATGGCCATCGGCAGCGATATCGCCGTGACAGTCCTTGGGCACATAATCGTCATATTGTAGAAGAGGTGTGATGAGCAGTTTGCCATCCACCGTGCAAAAGATCCAGAGGTGCTCAGCGGCATGATCCGCGACCCACCCGAAGAGCCGCCATCACCAGTGCTCAACGAGAGCCTGATGCCCCGCAAGGAATGGGCAGAGGACCTCTGTGATTCGGTCAAGAGATAGGAAGCCTGCGGCTTCATCATTGCCCACGGCGGCCGTGTCAACCTCGATCTCGATGATGTGGTGGCCAGGCTCAAGCGCATCCTTGGCGGAGTTGACGTCCCCAACGAAGTAGAACATCATCAACGTGATATCTTGAGGATGCAGGTGATGGACGGAATTTGCTACCAGGACAGAGACATGGAAATGGAGAGCGGTTCTGTGGAGATATCATGCGCGTGATTGCACGTTGTCAACCTCTTCTGGAAGAGGCCCAACAGCCCCAAGACCCTCCCAGCGCCAGCAGCTCCGTAGGCGGAGGCAGGTCGGGTCGGGACAGTTGGAGTGAACGACCGCAAGGGTGCTATGCTGATCATGGAATCTGAGAAGACCGTCGTGGGAAGGCCGCCAGCTCAGCCTTTTAGCCTATATTTTATTATAATTGTATGCATATGTAGGTCGTGAGTGTTCTGGGCCTTGCTCCATGTGGAATTTTAAATTATCTTGAATATGTAAGACAATTAAGAATTATTAACCATTTCCATTGTAAATTTGCCTCAACGGCGCGTAGAGCGCGCGTTGGGATGCCAGAGCGGAGCGCGCCGCGACCGCCTCAATGGCAAGCAAAACGCGCGGACGGACGCGAGCAAAGCGCGCCACGGCTGCCTTAACGGCGAGCGACCACGTGGTCAACCTTCTACCATCAATAAATTTTGACCTTGTTTCTCGTCACATTGCAAATTACAACGTGATACGTCTCTGTCGTATCTACTTTTCCAAACACTTTTGCCCTTGTTTTGGACTCTAACTTGCATGATTTGAATGGAACTAACCTGGACTGATGTTGTTTTCAGCAGAATTGCCATTGTGTTATTTTTGTACAGAAATAAAAGTTCTCGGAATGACCTGAAAATCAACGGAGAATTATTTTGGAATATATAAAAAATACTGGAAGAAGAATCCATGTCAGGGGGGCTCCACCTGTCCACAAGGGTGGGGGCGCGCCCCCCCAGCCTCGTGGGCCCCCTGACGCTCCACCAACCTCAACCCTGACTCCATATATTCGCTTTCGGGGATAAAAAACCAGAGAGAAGGATTCATCACGTTTTACGATAGAGAGCCGCCGCCAAGCCCTAAACTCTCTCGGGAGGGCTGATCTGGAGTCCGTTTGGGGCTCCGGAGAGGGGAATCCGTTACCATCGTCATCATCAACCATCCTCCATCACCAATTTCATGATGCTCACCGCCGTGTGTGAGTAATTCCATCGTAGGCTTGCTAGACGGTGATGGGTTGGATGAGATTTATCATGTAATCGAGTTAGTTTTGTTAGGGTATGATCCCTAGTATCCACTATGTTCTGAGATTGATGTTGCTATGACTTTGCTATGCTTAATGCTTGTCACTAGGGCCCGAGTGCCATGATTTCAGATCTGAACCTATTATGTTTTCATCAATATATGAGAGTTCTTGATCCTATCTTGCAAGTCTATAGCCACCTACTATGGGTTATGATACGGCAACCCCGAAGTGACAATAATCGGGACCACTCCCGGTGATGACCATAGTTTGAGGAGTTCATGTATTCACTATGTGTTATTGCTTTGTTCTGGTACTCTATTAAAAGGAGGCCTTAATATCCCTTAGTTTCCAATAGGACCCCGCTGCCACGGGAGGGTAGGACAAAAGATGTCATGCAAGTTCTTTTCCATAAGTACGTATGACTATATTCGGAATACATGCCTACATTACATTGATGAATTGGAGCTAGTTCTGTGTCACCCTATGTTATGACTGTTACATGATGAACCGCATCCAGCATGATTCTCTATCACCAATCCATTGCCTACGAGCTTTCCATATTCTTCGCTTATTTACTTTTCTGTTGCTATTATTACAATCACTACAAAACACCAAAAATACTACCTTTTCTACCGTTACTTTTGCTATTGTTACCACTACTATCATATTACTTTGCTACTAAATACCTTGCTGCAGATATTAAGTTTCCAAGTGTGGTTGAATTGACAACTCAGCAGCTAATACTTGAGAATATTCTTTGGCTCCCCTTGTGTCGAATCAATAAATTTGGGTTGAATACTCTACCCTCGAAAACTGTTCCAATCCCCTATACTTGTGGGTTATCAAGACTATTTTCTGGCGCCGTTGCCGGGGAACATAGCTCTATTCTTTGAGTCACTTGGGATTTATATCTTCTTATCACTATGAAGAACTTGAAAGACGCTAAAAAATTTTATCCCTCAACTACGAGGGGAGGTAAGGAACTGCCATCTAGCTCTGCACTTGATTCACCTTCCGTTTTGAGTAAACTTGCGACACCTATACCTGCTTCTGCTATTAATTCTGATATGTCGCATGTTATTGATGATGCCACTTCTGCTATGCATGATTCTTATGATGAAACTACTTCTATGCTTGATACTACTGTGCCACTCGGAATTTCTTGATGAACAACTTGCTAGGGCTAGAGAGGATGAAATTATTGAAACTGATAATATTGATGAAAGTGATGATGAAGACTCTCCCCCTAGATATGAATTACCTGTTGTGCCTGAGGGCTATGTTATGGATAAAGAAACTGCTAGAGATTTTCTTGCTTGCAATGATAGGAGTGATCTTAAGAAGCTTTTAGCTAAGCTGAAACAAAAAACTTTGAATGCTAGAATGAAATATGATCCTGCATATGCGACTTCACCTATCTTTGTTATGGATAAGGATTATGAATTCTCTGTTGATCCTAAGATAATTACTCTAGTTGAATCTGATCCTTTCTATGGCTATGAATCTGAAATTGTTGTGGCACATCTTACTAAATTAAATGATATAGCCACCCTGTTCACTAATGATGAGAAAACTCGCTACTATTATATCCTTAAGATATTTCCGTTCTCATTAAAGGGTGATGCTAAGATATGGTTTAATTCTCTTGATCCTGGTTGTGTGCGTCGTCCCCGGGATATGATTTACTACTTCTCTGCTAAATATTTCCCCGCTCATAAGAAACAAGTTGCCTTAAGGGAAATATATAATTTTGTGAAAATTGAAGAAGAGAGTCTCCCACAAGCTTGGGGGGCTTCTCCAATTACTTAATGCTTTGCCTGATCATCCTCTCAAGAAAAATGAAATGCTTGATATATTTTACAATGGACCAACCAATGCTTCTAGAGATTACCTAGATAGTTGTGTTGGTTGTGTTTTTAGGGAAAGAACTGTTGATGAAGGTGAAATTCTATTGATAGTGTGTTGACTAATGAAAATAATTGGACACTGCCTGATCCAATTCCCGATCCAATTCCTAAACCAACTCCTAAGCCAACTCCGAAGAAAAGGGGTATTCTATTTCTTAGTCCTGAAGATATGCTAGAGGCAAAGAAATCTATGAAAGAAAAAGGTATTAAAGCTGAAGATGTTAAGAATTTACCTCATATTGAAGAAATACATGGTCTTAATTTACCGCTTGTTGAAGAAATACATGGTTTTAATCCATCACCTATTGAAGAAACACATGGTCTTGATAACCCGACACATGTAGTAAAGGTAAATTCTCTCTATAGATATGCTAAAGCTGAAATCCCATTTACTAAGTTTGCTAGCCCATGCTTGGATGAGTTTGATGACTTTATGGTTAAACAAGAAAACTTCAATGCTTATTTTGGTAGGGAATTAAAACGCAATGCTGATATGCTTGAACACTTGGGTGTTTATATGGCTAATGTTAAAGGTGAACTAAAACTTATTAGTAAACATGCTTCTATGGTTACCACTCAAGTAGAACAAGTACTTAAAGCTCAGAATGATTTGCTCAATGAATTAAATAGTAAGAAAAATGATAATGTTGTTAGAGTTATGACTAGAGGTAGTAAAATGACTCAGGAACCTTTGTATCCTGAAGGCCATCCTAAGAGAACTGAGCAAGATTCTCAGACAAACAATATTGATGCACCTAGTCCTTCTAAGAGGAAGAAAAAGAAAAATGATAGGACTTTGCATGCTTCTAGTGAACCTGTTATTCACACACCTGAGAATCCCAATGATATCTCTATTTCTGATGCTGAAACATAATCTAGTAATGAGCATGAACCTAGTGATAATGTTAATAGTGATGTTCATGTTGATGCTCAACCTAGTAATGATAATGATGTAGAGACTTAACCTGTTGTTGATCTTGATAACCCACAATCAAAGAATCAACGTTATGATAAGAGAGACATTGTTGCTAGGAAGCACGGTAAAGAAAGAGAACCATGGGTTCAGGAACCCATGCCTTTTCCTCCTAAACCATCCAAGAAAAAGGATGATGAGGATTTTGAGCGCTTTGCTAAAATGATTAGACCTATCTTCTTGCGTATGCGTTTGACTGATATGCTTAAAATGAATCCTTATTCTAAGTACATGAAAGATATTGTTACTAATAAAAGAAAGATACCGGAAGCTGAAATTTCCACCATGATTGCTAATTATACTTTTAAGGGTGGAATACCTAAGAAACTTGGAGATCCAGGAGTACCAACTATACCATGCTCCATGAAAAGAAACTATGTTAAAACTGCATTATGTGATCTTGGAGCTGGTGTTAATGTTGTTCCTCTCTATTTATATCGTAGACTTGATTTGAATAAGTTGACACCTACTGAAATATCTTTGCAAATGGCTGATAAATCAACTGATATACCTATCGATATTTGTGAGGATGTGCCTGTTGTGGTTGCAAACATTACTATTTTAACGGATTATGTTATTCTTGATATTCCCGAGGACGATAGTATGTCTATTATTCTTGGAACACCCTTTTTGAATACTACAGGGGCTGTTATTGATTGCACCAAAGGCAATGTCACTTTTCATGTTAATGGCAATGAGAATACGGTACACTTTTCGAGGAAACAACCTCAAGTTCATAGTATAAACTCTATTGGAAAAATTCCATCGATTATTTTTGGAGGTTTTAAATTTCCTCTTCCTACTGTCAAGAAGAAATATGATATTCTTATTGTTGGGGATGTGCATATCCCCGTTGAGGTAACCTCGTGTTATTCGAAAATTCTCTGGTTCCATGTTACTCGGAATGAGTTTGTCAACAAGACCTGATCAACCTTGTTAGTGGATTCCTTTTGATGAGCATGAGATGGATGAATTTAGAAAACACAAATCTCTGTACCCTCTTTTTACTTTCTATTATTTATATTAAATAAAGCAAAAACAGTATTTTTCTGTCTGTTTTCTGAATTATCAATGCAATAAAAAATATCCCGAAAATAAAAGTTCTCCAAATGCCCTGAAAATTAAATATGATTTTTCTAGAATATTTGAGAATATCTGGCACTGAGAACACAACAGGGGAGCAAGCACCTGGCCACGAGGGTGGAGGGCGCGCCCACCCCCCTGGGCGCGCCCCCCTTCCTCATGGGCCCACGGGGGCTCCCCTCCACTTATTCCAGCTACCACACACTCCTTCCTCCCACAAACATCACTAACCAGCTCAAACCCGAGCCCAAGCTCATCTTGCTGCTATTTTTGATCTCCTTGCTCAAAGCTCCATTCAAAAAACTGCTTTGGGGGATTATTCTTTGGTATGTGACTCCTCCAATGGTCCAATTAGTTTTTTTTGTAGTGCTTTATTCATTGCATATTTTTGCTGCTTAGATGACCCTGTTCTTGAGCTTGCATGTCAAATTTATATGGTCAAAAGTAGGTTTGATGCATGATATTGCCTCTAGGCACTTGTGGGAGTAGTTGCTATCAATTTTGTTGAGTTTGGTTCACTTTTCTTTTGAAGTTACTAAAATTTCAAAAAAAATTCAGAGGAATAAATATGTTTAGGAAAATGTACCAAGGTGGTCCTTCAAGGAAGCAAGGACCCAGGCTCGCAATACGCGATGCCAATGATGAACCACCGAGGGAAGCTCAGATGTGGGATTGTGAATAGCCGTCATTGGACTTTATGGATCGAGCAGGAATCAAGGAAGAATTTAACGCGTATGTGCGTAATGCCGATCTTGAGAGCTTCGAGGCAGATAAGTGCCTCCAATACCACTATCTCACTGATTCCTTTGTGAGAAGGTTTGAATTTTCATCATCACGCAATTCTCAAACTGTCCTATTTGATCTTTATGAAAATTCTTATACTATGGACTTAGAGGATTTTAATACTGCTTGCAAACTTCCACAATGGGGCGGCACTAGTGAGCCTCGCAAATCTGAGTTTAGAGGTTTTCTTGCTAGTATAACTGTGGGGAAATATAGAGATATAACACAAGCTACCATAGGGAGCATTCATTTTCCTACTATACATTATTTTGCTCTCTTCATAGGTAGGTGCATAAATGGTAAGGATGAAGCATGTCACATGTGTGTCCCTGACCTCAGTGTTCTCAGGAGTGCTGTGTTAGGAGATAAACATTATAATTTGGGAGCCATTGTTGCACGTAGGTTGCATAATAATAGAATTAATGGAGATTTCTTTGGTGGAATTTATGCAACCCGTCTAGCTAATTTTCTTGACATATCCATACGTGGGTATGATATTGATTTGCCTCCTGTTTATTTAGATTATGAGGCTATGGTTCATCATCAATTTGTTGAGAGGAACGATCAGTTTCTCCAGTACCGACTAATCTTTGACAGATGACGGACCTATCACGTCGCTCTCCCTGCCCCTGCTTTCTTTGACTCTCAGGCAAAATGGAGATATGTTATAACCAGGGAGGAGGCGGACAAGTATAAGAGGAGGACGGAGATGGCCCGTCTCCAAGCGGCAGCTCATGAGGCAATAGCTGCTGCATCACAGTATGACCCCAGTTACAACTTTGGATATCCGCCAGGCCAGCCGTGGCCATAGACCAACTTAGGCTAAAAGCCTAAGCTTGGGGGAGTACGTATTTCTCACAAACATTACATTCATGTTCACACACTCATGCTAGTTCTCGGTGCTCATACTTTTTCATTGTATCATCCATGCTAGTTTGTTTTATTTTTTATGCTTTCTTCTTATGTGTTTAATAAAGTATAAGAAAACAAAAAAATAGTTGTAGCTTTCAGCTAGTTTACTTTCCATGCCTGTAGTAGTAATAATTAAAAGAAAACCCCAAAAGATTTCTCGTTCTTCTTTTGCTTGTTGGGAGCTTTCCCGTGTAAATAGTTTTATTTCTTTCTTGTTCTTTGGGGCTCGAGAGGAGAAGACCATGATTAAAATGTTAAACTGGCTCTTATATGCATTATTGTTGATCTAACAAAGAGCCCATATTACCTTGTCTTCTCTCTTGAATTGAATGCTTGCAGATTCCAGCTTAGTCCAATGCACGTGCACTATTATTGTTATCCACACTATTCGGTCGTGCAAGTGAAAGGCAATAATGATGATTATATGATGAACTTATTGAGATGAGAAAACCTGGTATGAACTCGACCTCTCTTGTTTTTGTAAATATGATTAGTTCATCGTTCCTGATTCAGCCTATTATGAATAAACATGTTTGCAATGACAATTAGAGATTATAGTTGCTTATGCCATGCTTAATTAGCTAGGAGCTTATAATGGTTTACCTTGTGTGCCAACATGCTATTAAAATGGTTGTGATTTGGTATGATAGGGTAGTATCCTCTTTTGAACAATTCGAGTGGCTTGACTTGGCACATGTTCACGCATGTAGTTGAAACAAAATCAACATAGCCTCTACGATATTTATGTTCATGGTGCATTATATCCTACTCATGCTTGCATTCGGTGTTGATTAATTTAAAAGCATGTTCATGACTGTTGTCACTCTGTAGCTGATCGCTTCCCAGTCTTTTGCTAGCCTTCACTTGTACTAAGCGGGAATACTGATTGTGCATCCAATTCCATAAACCCCAAAGTTGTTCAATATGAGTCCACCATACCTACCTATATACGGTATCTACCTGCCGTTCCAAGTAAATTTGTATGTGCCAAACTCTAAACCTTCAAATAAACATTCTTTTTTGTATACTCGAATAGCTCATGTATCAACTAGGGATGTCTGAATCTTCCATGTTAGGCGGGTTATTCTCAAGAGGAGTGGACTCCGCTCCTCACTCACGAGAAAATGGCTGGTCACCGGGATGGCCAGTCCCATGCTTTATGCAAATCAAATCAAAATAATTGCAAACAGAACTCCCCCGGGACTGTTGTTAGTTGGAGGCACTCGTTGTTTCGAACAAGCCATGGATTGATGCTTGTTGGTGGAGGGGGAGTATAAACTTTACCATTTTGTCTGGGAACCGCCAATAATGTGTGTAGCATGGAAGATATAGCCATCTCTTGCTTGTTATGTTGACAATGAAAGTATACCTCTTAAAATATTATTCATATCTATTTCAAAACCGAGCTATGGCACCTCTACAAATCCCCGCTTCCCTCTGCGAAGCGCCTATCCATTTACTTTTATGTTGAGTCATCATCCTCTTATTAAAAAGCACCAGTTGGAGAGCACCACTATCATTTGCATCCATTACTGTTAGTTTACATTGAGTATGACTTGATTGGATATCTTTTACCATGAATTACAATGTCTAGTATGTCCTTGATCTTTAAAGGTGCTCTGCATTTATGTTTTGCGGTCTCAGAATGGGCTAGCGAGATACCATCTTGTTATATCATATCATGATTGTTTTGAGAAAGTCTTGTTATCCGAGATTTATTATTATTGCTCGCTAGTTGATTATGCCATTGATATGAGTAAACATGAGACCTAAATGTTATTGTGAATATGGTTAGTTCATAATCTTTGCTGAAAACTTGAATGCTGGCTTTACATATTTACAACAACAAGAGCAAACAGAGTTTGTAAAAGTTTTTCTTTATCACTTTCAGTTTATCAACCGAATTGCTTGAGGACAAGAAAATGTTTAAGCTTGGGGGAGTTGATACGTCTCCGTCGTATCTACTTTTCCAAACACTTTTTCCCTTGTTTTGGACTCTAACTTGCATGATTTGAATGGAACTAACCGGGACTGTCGTTGTTTTCAGCAGAATTGCCATGGTGTTATTTTTGTGCAGAAATAAAAGTTCTCGGAATGACATGAAAATCAATGGAGAATTAGTTTGGAATATGTAAAAAATACTGGAAGAAGAATCCACGTTAGGGGGGACCTCCACCTATCCACGAGCGTGGGGGCGAGCCCCCTGCCTCATGGGCCCCCTGACGCTCCACCAACCTCAACCCTGACTCCATATATTCACTTTCGGGGATAAAAAACCAGAGAGAAGGATTCATCACGTTTTACGATACGGAGCCACCACCAAGCCCTAAACTCTCTCGGGAGGGCTGATCCGGAGTCCGTTCGGGGCTCCGGAGAGGGGAATATGTCGCCATCGTCATCATCAATCATCCTCCATCACCAATTTCATGATGCTCACCGCTGTGTGTGAGTAATTCCATCGTAGGCTTGCTAGACGGTGATGGGTTGGATGAGATTTATCATGTAATCGAGTTAGTTTTGTTAGAGTATGATCCCTAGTATCCACTATATTCTGAGATTGATGTTGCTATGACTTTGCTATGCTTAATGCTTGACACTAGGGCCCGAGTGCCATGATTTCAGATATGAAAATATTATGTTTTCATCAATATATGAGAGTTCTTGATCCTATATTTCAAGTCTATAGTCACCTACTATGTGTTATGATCCGGCAACCCCGAAGTGACAATAATCGGGACCACTCCCGGTGATGACCGTAGTTTGAGGACTTCATGTATTCATTATGTGTTAATGCTTTGTTCTGGTACTCTATTAAAAGGAGGCCTTAATATCCCTTAGTTTCCAATAGGACCCCGCTGCCATGGGAGGGTAAGACAAAAGATGTCACGCAAGTTCTTTTCCATAAGCACGTATGACTATATTCGGAATACATGCCTACATTACATTGATGAATTGGAGCTAGTTCTGTGTCACCCTATGTTATGACTGTTACATGATGAACCGCATCCGGCATATTTCTCTATCACCGATCCATTGCCTACGAGGTTTCCATATATTGTTCTTCGCTTATTTACTTTTCCGTTGCTATTGTTACAATCACTACAAAACACCAAAAATACTACTTTTGCTACCGTTACTTTTGCTATCGTTACCACTACTATCATATTACTTTCCTACTAAATACCTTGCTGCAGATATTAAGTTTCTAGGTGTGGTTGAATTGAAAACTCAGCTGCTAATACTTGAGAATATTCTTTGGCTCCCTTTGTGTCGAATCAATAAATTTGGGTTGAATACTCTACCCTCAAAAACTATTGTGACCCTATATACTTGTGGGTTATCACAACGCAATAAGTAATTGCAAATATGTTCACACCTATCAAACTAATATGTGTTCACACTTAGCATCGGGCTATAAAAACTACCGAGTCGAAAATTACTTCACAGTTCCTCTCCTCATCACCCACAAAACTGGTCTTTCCTGTCAAGTCGTTCCGCCATGACCGGTAGTAGGAGTTTAGGGTGGACATATAACCAAGCAGCAAAGACCAAGGCCGCGGAAGCACTAGAGAGGTCTCGCCGTGAAGCCGCGGCCGCAGCAGAGATGTCCCGGCACACCGCGGAGCCCTCAAACGAGCTCTCACGGGCACATGAGGGCCCTCACAAGCGCACTCGTTACGTCGGCCATCGCGACGAGCTGGCATTCCTGAAGTCCTTGGCCGGCGATGATGACCTTCTAGCTGCCGTCATTAAGTAGCAGGAGCTAGTCGATGGCTTCATGAAGCTGCTCAAGATCAGTGATGCCATAGTTGACAAGGCGACTGGCCTCGTCGAGCAACTCATGAGTGACAATGCGAAGCTCCTCAAGGAGATCGCCGAGAAGGAGGAGGAGGCCGCCGGCTGGAAGATGCTACATGAGCAGAGCAGTGCCTCGGGGATGACGCTGACAGCGGTCGTCGATGAACTGATGGGTGACTTGAGGAAGCTCCGGATCGAGCGCGAGCAGGAGGTGGAGGAATCTATGGATGCTTTCAAGCAAAGTCATGAGTAATTGAAGAAGTAGCTGGAGGATGTTGTCACCCGGTGATCCATCGACGAGTAGAGACAGTAGAGACCCAGATCAATGTCTGCGATTTCCTTCTTCTCTTGCCCCCGTGTCTTTCGGGCTTTGCCGCATGTGGCATTTTATATTATCCAGAATATGTAAGACAATTATTATCTGCGCCATTGTAAATTTGTCGTTGTATTATCCGTTGCCATTTTATTTGTCGTTGTATTATCCGTTGCTCTGTGTGGCAATTTAAATTTGGTTGGAATACGAGTTGAAAACACGAACAAAGCAAATGCTGCCATGGGATCACAAGCAAACATCCTCTGTCCAGGTGCTTTAATTAGCTCATTAATGGAGAAGTTTTGAGCGAGGCAAGCGACAGCTGGTGCATGGAGGTTAAAGAGCTCGCTTCCTGGTGAGCATGGGCGGCCTTGCTGCTCGCACGTGTCCCATCGAGCCTGCGCGGTGGACATGATGCACACGTCCTGTCGAGCCTACGCGGCGGACTGCTCGCACGCGTCCCGTCGAGCCTGCACGGCGGACTTCTCGCGCTCGTCCCATCTAATCAAACAGTTGCACACATGCCACAGAGTATGGTTAAATTTTGACACGGTTCATATAATATAGTCGTTTGCGATATTAATGTGTCGGCTATTAGTTTCAAAAAGCACTTCGTTGGCAAATAATGTGTGCGCCTTGTCTCAAACTCGACGATTTTTTTTACCACGGCATATATGTGCCATGTCATGAAACCATGCCAAGTTTCATGTTTTTTGGTTGAGTTTTTTATTTACTAGGATTTAAAAACCGAGATTCTCAATGTTTCAGGATGATGAGAAGTTTGTAATTCATTCCCATTCCTTAAATCAGACCTAAACATACACCCAATGACACATCTACAATTTCCCACCCATTTTGCTTCACTGGAGCATGTGCTTGTAGTTCAAATTTTAATTATGCACTACACTAAATGCCTAGAAAACTTAATTAATATATACAATGGCCAAACGAACCCTGAACAATTTGAAATTTCAGCATGACACTCATGTTATTTTATGTTTCCTATATAAAATAAAGTTCAAGGCAAGAAGAGGCAGCGATTATCGTTTCGCCCACAAGAGGGGCATGCTTCCCTACCGGAACCACGAGGGTTGGGTCAGGCTCCTGTTTGTAAGAGGCTTGTAATATAGCTTCGCCCAAATTGGACAATTATATGTACCATGTAGTGACACCATGCCAAGTTTCATGATTTCCTGGTGAGTTTTGGATTTACAGAGATTTAAAAACCGAGATTCGTAATATTTGTGGGCAAGCCAGGATGGCGATACGGCTGAATTCATTCCCATTCGTTCCATGGGACCTAAACATGACCCCAAGGACACATGTATGTTTTTTCTAGCCATTTTGGTGTACTAGAGCATGTATTTGTAGTTCGGATTTGAATTATGGACATTAAATGCCTAGAAAAATCAATAATGAATAAAAAAGGTCAAACGAACCCTGAATAATTTCAAAGTTCATCCTGAATCTCTCGTTGTTCCGTGTTGCATGTAGCAGAAAATATGAGGCTATAAGAGGGAGTGATTATCATTTGGCCCACAAGGGGATACGTTTCCCTATCGAAACCACGAGGGTTCTTGCGACAGGATCCCGTTTGTAAGAAGTTTGTAATAAAGCTTGGCCCAAATTGGCAATGTTTTTACCACAACATATATGTGCCATGACGTGACACCATGCCACCTTTGATGACTTTCTGGTGAGTTTTGGATTTATGGGGATTTAAAAAACTGAGATTTGAAATGTTTGAGGACGAGCCAGGACGCCGGTACGGTTGTAATTCGTTCCCATTCCTGGCATGGGACCTAAACATGCACCCAAGGACACATGTATAATTTTTCTAGCCATTTTGGTGAATTGGAGCATGTATTTGTAGTTCAGATTTGAATTATGGACATTAAATGCCTAGGAAACTCAATTAGTGTATAAAAAGGCCAAACGAACCATGAATAAGTTTAAATTTCAACACGGATATCCTATCGTTCCATGTTGCCCGTAGAAGAAAATACAAGGCGAAAAGAGGCGGTGATTACGTTTCGCCCACAAGGGGAACATGTTTCCCTATCGGAACCACGAGGCTTCTTTGAGAGAAGCTCTAGTTTGTAAGAGGTTTATAATAAAGCTTGGCCCAAATTGGACAATGTTTTTAGCACGACATATATGTGCCATGACGTGACACCATGCCACCTTTGATGACTTTCTGGTGAGTTTAGGATTTACTGGGATTTAAAAACCGAGATGAGAATTGCTTGAGGACGAGCCAAGATGTCGGTACAGTTGTAATTCATTCCCATTCCAGGCATGGGACCTAAACATGCACCCACGGACACATGTATAATTTTTCTAGACATTTGGGTGAACTGGAGCATGTATTTGAAGTTCAGATTTGCATTATGGACATTAAATGCCTAGGAAACTCAATTAGTGTATAAAAAGGCCAAATGAACCCTGAATAAGTTTAAATTTCAGCATGGATATCCTGTCGTTCCATGTTTCCTGTAGAAGAAACTACAAGGCGAAAAGAGAAAGTGATTACGTTTCGCCCACAAGGGGGACACGTTTCCCTATTGGAACCACGAGGCTTCCTTGATAGAAGCTCCGGTTTGTAAGAGGCTTGTAATAAAACTTGCGCCAAAATGGAGGAAAAAATTTCCTCGACATATATGTGCCATGTCGTGATACCATGCCAGGTTTCACGATTTACGGGTGAGTTTTGGATTTACGGGGATTTAAAAACCGAGATTCGTCTCACGAAATGTTTTCAAATAGCACACGGTTCACTCATGAAAGTCGTGTGCCTACCAAACCGTGGCTGATGCCCCCCTCCCCCTGTTGCGCGCGTGATCTGAGTCATGCATTCTGATTCGCCAGAACCCAAACCCCATGAATCGTACGTGTGCACCATTGGATGCTCCCAGGTCGAACGGCAACCCTCACCCCTTTTGATAGCACATGCAGTACATGGGTTAGAACTGTGTGCATGCATCGTGCTAGGTCATGCTTCCTTCTCTACTACATTTTCTAAACAGGAAACCGTTTCCCGCCACTCCTCTCATCGGTTTCCTGCCTCTTCTCCCATCATTTTCCCGCTACCAGTTTCAGTGCTCATTGAAGGCTAGCGGCGACACACCGGCCACCTAAATATCGCACAAAGTTTCTAAAAGCACAAATGTGTGTGATATGAGGGAGTAGGTCCCATAGGGTGACCAGCGTGAAACGCCTTAGCGGCAATGAGGCAATTCCTATCAGCAAGGGGCGGCTTCCCATCCACTAGCCTAGTCGAATAGAATGCAGAAGTTAAGAATGCTCGGGCTGGAGTAGTCCGACGATGGGTGACCCGGTGGGAAGTTGCATATCTCAAGCTTCATTTAAATGCCATGACACAGTCATTATAGAGATAAATATCTATATAGTAACCTATCATGGCAATTGTATAAACCTTGGGATCCTTGTTTTGCTAATTTGTAGACTATGTTTTTATTGGTTATCTTTTGCTCTAAAATATAAAAGAATGATTGACTTGACCTGTCATGGCGATTATATAAACCTTTTTCAGGTCGCATGACTGTTTCCTATTGATACTAGTAAGGTACAAGTGCATTGCACGCATGAGATCTGGTAACCAAATTATGAATAAATACCACACTATAGCATGTAAGCTTTGAGTCATATATGCATGATGTAGATGTTCGTTTAATTCTTATAGTTCGCCTCATTCAAAATCAATTAGTTTTATAAAAAAATCTATTTTAGGATTCATGGAATTGTGCATTGTAAAGCATAAAGTAAAAACATATAGTGACAATTCATTTAGAAAAAAAAGTTTGGGCAATTAAGATATGGAAGATTCTAGAACAAAGGAGAAGTGCTTGTGTTTTGAGGTTTGTGCATTATGATTAAGTTCAAGGTGAAATTTTGTTGCCACTCTAGATTTTGCCAATTTTCCTTATGCCATTCTAGATTTTGACATTTCACTTTTACCACGCTTAGCTTTTGACAATTATCACAATTGCCATTCTGTGGCAAAAGCTAAGTAATTTTATTTCATTTTTGCCACTCTTAGCTTTTGAAATGTATCACAATTGCCACTCTGAAAATTTTGCTTTTGCCATCGGAATGGCAATGATAATTATCAAAAACTAGGAGTGGCAAAAGTGAAATGTGAAAAATCTAGAGTGGCATAAGGAAAATTAGCAAAATCTAGAGTGGCAAAAACAAAATTTTCCCTAAGTTCAACCATGGAGTCTTCTAGATTGTACATGTGGCAGAGTCTGGTGGAATGTAGATGATATCCAATGGCCAATAGTGCTCGGATTTGCCATCTCTGTACCATTGGATTGGCTTCATCCAATGACCAACTTTCAAAGTTATTCGCACACTATATAGGGGGTATAGATGTGTGCCATGCTAGA
>NC_041390.1:382017028-382027083 GCF_002162155.2 Triticum dicoccoides | reverse complement strand
CCCGCTGCCTCAAAGTTGGCAAATCGAGATCGTGCGTATTGAACCAGGCTTGGAGTTGGGTACGGTGTTCAGTTTCTAATGTAGTTGGTGGACCATCGAAGTTGTGCATTCGGGATTTAAACACATCACACACCACCGTACCCATATATATTTTCGGGCCACATGCAGTGTATACAGGGTCTTCTGATCGACCACGTCTCCCTTGTGAGGTTTTTTGTGATGACACGCATATCTGCGGGCTCCCAGAGTGTATATATACCATCCCTTTGACCAATAACGAGGTGGCCATGAATGGATTCCTCCTAGTTCGTGTTAGGGCTGGTCACCATCACATGTCGCTCAACCATAGCTCGAGCTCATGCATTGTCAGGATTCCCTCCCACATGCTCGGATTGCTGGGTTCGACCTACACCATACCCTACGTATCTCGTCCTTAACTACCTTGCCTTCATGGTTGTTGTCTGTATAAAGAGGTAGGCAACACATCTAAATTGTACATTATTCTATATTGAAAACACACATCACCCCTTCCCAACATACATCATTTTGGGCCGCATGCAAGAGGTGTTGGTTTTGTGGTCCCTCTCGTGCAATTTTTATGATGGTTCAATCTATTGGCCCAAGCACTTTATCGACAACAACAATTGTCATTTGACCAAATGATAGATTCATTGGTCCATCTTATGGTAGGTCGTGGCGACTTGCATGTACGACCAAAGTATCATTACGTGCATCTGCCCCGCTGACACGAAGTGGAAGGTGGTGGGCCAAGCATTCTAGCTAGAGCTACGACATTATGTCATTATAGATATATCCAAGGGTGCTTTCAGGTTTGCAAGGCAAGTGCCACCAAAGTTATGCATTGTGTATTTAAAGTTTTAAACATCACACCCAATATTCCTACATATATTTGGCCACTTCCAGGTGGTTCTTGACTTCTGGCCCCTTTCATCGATCTTCGATGACGCGTCCAACCGTGAGCCCGTGCGGTCAAAGTTGTGCATTGGAATTTTGAACATCACAGACCACCCTTTTCAATCATATATATTTGGGCCACATGCTGGTGTGGCTGTCTTCTGACCCTCTCTAACATTTATTTTTGCTGCGTAGACTCTAATGACGCTCAACGGACACGGGTATAATATCTTAACCGTGTGAGATGCAAGTGCGTTGTGAATCTCGACAACTACGCAAGCGCGAGCGAAGGTGGAGGTACTAGATCAACCGTGTGCGATGCAAGTGCGCTGTAAAATCACCACGACTGCGCAAGCACAAGAAAATGGTGGAGGTACTGGCTTAACCGTGTGCGATGCAAGTGTGCTGTAAAATAACCACCCACGCAATCCTAAGGCGGACGCTCAACGGACACGGGTATAATATCTTAACCGTGTGCGATGCAAGTGCGTTGTGAATCACGACGTCTGCGCAAGCACGAGCGAAGGTGGAGGTACTGGCTCAACCGTGTGTGCTGCAAGTGCGTTGTAAAATCACCACAACTGTGCAAGCGCGAGCAAAGGGTGGAGGTAGTGGCTTATCCGTGTACGATGCAAGTGCGCTGTAAAATCACCACCCGCGCAAGCTAAGGCGGGTAAGTTTATTTGGAAATTAGGATGAACTATGTGCGATAGACCAGCTAGGTAGAAATATAAAAACAAACTACTTGCCTTGAGCGTTGCAAAAATCGGCGGTTCCACCACTTTTCCTTATTATCATACATGCATATTCTTATTGGACCGTGCATGATCTTGGGCACTCCCGCCCCGAATCAATTCCTTTACCAAATTTTAGTAGCCATTGTACTTCAACCATCGCCCACACTCCTCCAGCACCGACCTTATGGTAAAATTGCAGTAGCGGAGGAATTTGAACCGTCGCCCTCCCTCGTCCACCACCATCTCCACCCACCATTACGAAAAAATTTAGTAGCCATGGCGTATCCCCGAACACCCCCTCCCCCCTCGAACCCTAGCTCGCGGCCACCTCTGGCGCCACCGACGCCAGCGCCAACCCCTGCTGGTCGGCCCGTTCCTCCTAGCTTAGATAATAAAATTCAGGTTACATAGCGATTCCCATACCGTCGCCCGACCCCCTAAGGTTTTAGATGAGGCATGCGGTGTCCCTCCCCGCCAGAGCCACATCCCCGGCTCCAGAATGTTGCAGCCTAAGCTCGACCACATATCCCGAGGAGCCCGACGTGCGTTCGAGCAAGAAGAGGTTTATCATGGCCTCTTCTATGGACGTTGGCGAGGTGGTCGCCGTTCCCCCCAACCTATCGATCCCGGAGCAACACGTCAGCACGGAAGCCGGCGAAGATGTTGACTACGTTGCCATGACGAAGGCTTCATGTCAGCGGCTAGCGTATTACTGTATCTCGGGAAGCTGGCTACGACATCAAGCTCGTCGACGGCAACGGCTTCACGCGGGCCATGTCACAGGTTAAGTGGTCCATCCCCAACCCCTCTGGTTCAACCGTCATCGATCTCTTCGACAGCCCTGCCGCTGATCTCCTCCACCAAGCGGTCAAGGATTTGCGATCCTTATACGCCATCGAGCCCATTTTGTCATTTCTAAATGACACGTTGTATGACAGCGGCTTGGGATCCTCAATTGCCAAGTCAGGTCTCATCGACCACGACCACGACAAGAGGAGGGCACCCACAAAGGTACCAAGGTGAAACAACCCATTTGTGACATCAGAGAGCGCACCATGGGTTTGTGCTCTTCCAACTGGAAGGATCCCGTCCATGAAATGTGAGGCAACATCCTATTAGCAAATCTTACATTTTCTAGCTTGCCAACCATACCCTTTATTATAGTAGCATTTGTCATGCGGTGCTTTAACTGTGCCGTGTTTAATTATTTCAGCTACGCAAAAATGTATTGTTCAATAGGGCTATGTGATGTTTAAGTATGAATTGTCCACTTCAGTTTCACGAATGGCTATATTTGGTTGTTTATAGTGAGTAGGTGCCTTGTTTATCTGTATTTGGTTGTTAGGTTGGTTGCAGTGAGCATTTTTTCAGTTATCAAGCAGATGCCTTGTTTATATGTATTTAGTTCTTAGTTTGGTTGAAGTCGGCATTTGTCTAGTTTTCAAGCAGATGCCTTGTTTATCTGTATTTGGTTGTTAGGTTGTTTTTTTAGCATTTGTCTAGTTTTCAAGTAGATGCCTTGTTTATATGTATCTGCTTGTTAGGTTGGTTGTAGTAAGCATTTGTCCAGTTTTCAAGCATATGCCCTGTTTATCTGTATTTGCTTGTTAGGTTGGTTGAAGTGAGACTCTGTCCAATTTTCAATGGCTATATTTGGTTGTTATATTGATCATTTATGCCTTGTTTATTTCAGTCACTCACAATGTGTTGTTCATTATGTGCAAGTCAAAATTGTGTCGCTCGACTGCATCAATACCAGTTTGAAAGGCTATATTTGGTTCCAGTTATGCCTGGTGTAGTTAACACATGCCCTTTATTTTGGTTTTACATTTTTATCCAGTGTGATGTTTAAGCATTACCTACGTTATATTCATTTTTAATAATACCAGTTTGAATTGCAATATTTGATGGTTGTTAAGCCTGCTGTCGGTAACATTGCCTTCCATTTTATATCTACTTTAATAGCATGCTGAAACCAATACATTCAAGCTATCATTTGGAGATGATGTTGTTTACCTTTGCTATATTCATTTGATGTTAAGGTTTCTATACTTATCATGCCTTTCCACTACTTATGTAGGACAACAACGGGAGTGGCCACCATTTTTCGCTGAGGTTAGCTTCATCCCTCAGCTTGTACTCCCCCCGTCGTTCTATAATGTAGTTCATATAGATCCAGGCCTGGACACTTGTTAGCTTCTAATATTGACTTGTTGCTTGTAAGTACACATGCCCTTGGCAAGGATCCACGCATCAACTCTTTTTGCGTATGGGGCAATGAGATATTCATGAACAAGCATCAAGTGAGGAAACCGATAAGGATTATTAGCAAAAAGATATGAATGGTGGCAAGCAAATTATTTGTTTATGCTCTATCCAACACAACATTGAGTTGTAGGATGGCAACTACAAACTCTGCAACCTTCTCTTTTTACTTGCCATAATGAGTTATTAGACAACAATGTCTGAATCATTTTCGTTTGCAGTACTTCCTGAAGCAGTTCACTCAAACCTTGCAAAGTACATGATTGCTGGACACACAATGAAGGTTAAAGTATTTCATCCATACTACAATGAGCATCCAGAAGTCGTAGTGAAGACAATTAAGGATGGACGGGCAGCCATCACAAGGGGTTGGCCTAGAGTCGTGCGCGCATTACGCATGGAGGAGGGCACAATATGGGCATTCCGCTTCACCTTCTCCAACGACCAGAATGTCTTTCACCTCTCTCTTTACAGTCTTTAGTACAACTGTGGTTCATCATTCTTTACTTGGTGCTTCTGTAGTTCTTCAGTATATGTACCTGTGCATCGAATTATGTAATCGTGGTTGAACCTATATTTGTAATAAACATGGTTGGATATGAAATAAGTGATTACCAACTTTCAAATTCAAAACATGTGATTTTTAAATTAGGTATTAATTAGGGATTGCACTGCAGATGGTTTGCGAAAGTGGAACGTCTGCGATAGATGTGGGGATAAGAAACGTTTCTAGGATACACTACGTGTGCGATCAATCTCCACTACGCACACGAGATCCTCTTGAAAACTATTTGCGTTAGGCCACCTTGCGCAAACGTTTACCACATAAAAACTGTGTCTGATGGACATCCTTTGCCACATAGTTTCTTCTACGCATCGTGTGTGATGCATTCAATAACGCAAACGATAAAATTGTTAATATCATGTGCTATGGTAACACTATCACAAACGATTTAATGGGGAAAATTGTGTGTGATGTACCTGCGAAGGAAAACGTTTTCCTTGGAGCGACTGTGTGGGATGTTCATACGAACGAGGACTGACTGTGTGGGATGTACTTATGACCGGAAACGATTTCGCCTGTATAATTGTATTTTTAGCACTATTGTACGTATAACTATATTTCAGTGCTCACCGGTCGCACACGACCTCATTTTGCCGAGCGTGTGTGCCAGGAGGGCATATCCCCGACGGTTTCTAGGTCGTGTGGGATGGACCCCCTATCGCGGTCACTCACTTGGCGACGGTTCCGAATGCCATCGCGAAAAGGGGTTAAAAACTGTTTGTATAGCATCGGCGTGTACCATTGTGCCTTCAGTTGAATAGAGCTAGCCCTTTTGGGGCCGAAGCCTTTCTAGCCATACCGGCAATACAAGCCCATATGTTCCAGCTAGTTCCACTTTCCTGATTTTACTCATGATGCTTAGGGTTTTCCCCTTTTATCTACACTACTATGATCTGTGTAGGTGCTTTCTGTCGTACTAGCAGTATTCCACCCTTCAAGCTAAACAACACAGCACTCATAATTTCCAAAGCTTAGTTGCTCAAATATGATTGTGATATGATACTGATATTAGTTAATAGAGACATTTAATTGGTTAGCTAAAGGTCTCACTTGAGTTTCCAAATGCATGTTGCGCCATATAGAGAGGCAGCAGGAATTGCATTTTCTATTGTTGACTGTACTTTCTTGTCCATTCCAAATCTTAGTTGTTACTTCAAAGCAAACATCGGTTGCTAAGTACCCTTTGCGCGCTTTGCGGATTCAGATCTTCCATGTCACTACCACGGTCAACACTTTACTCATCATGCTTACGTTTCCCCATTTTATGATGACAATGATCAGCCTACGTGATTTGTGTCATAATAGCACTCCTCCACCCATCAAGTCAAACAATCTTAGTTGTACAAATTCAAATATGATATTATGCTGATATTAGTAAAACTAAGACATATTAATTGGTCAAGTAAATGTTCCTACTTTAGTTTCGAAATACATGTGAGCCAAATATGGAGACACTGGAAGGAATAGTATTTCTTTGTGCGCTCTAGTTCATCATGGGTGGGCAACAGACATTGTATAGAAAGACTTGTAATATCTTCAATCTGCTTGCTCTTCTGCTCTTATTTAACATGATCCTCTTCTCTTCTTCTTTAATAAGTATTTTCCTTATTGGGAAGAGTATCAGAGATATTTGCGGTCGACTGGTCAGGTCGAGTTGTTCTCCCTTAGTATATTTTGAATCTGTCGGGTCAGGTCAACTTGTTCTTCTTTACTATATGTTGAAGTTATCATCTGCGAAGTATCATCACTTCTGGAGCTCTCATATTTTGAGTAGTAGGCCACATTATATTAATGCACACACCAAATTACAGCATGCGTGGCATCTCTTAGAAGAATTGTGGAGATAGCACAAAGGGGTTTACAGGGAGGCGGTATTGGATTAGAATCACTTCTGCATTACAAAGATAATCTCACTTATTTTTATATTTTCATGCATGTCAGGTATTGAACATGATCAAAATGAATATGAGAATGCGTGAACGAGAGGAATATTGCGGAACAATCCACTGGCTAACAAACTTGGCATGGTGGAGGATGGCCTATCTTATAAACCCATCAAGGTGCTTTCTCTAACTTGGCAAGGTTGTATTGGTCGCACATATTTTGAATATGACCTCTTCCATTACTTCTACTTTGTTACACCACCATATGCTTAGTTTAAGCATCATATATGAGTATATGCCATACGTATCCATTTCTGTACCTATTCCAAGTGTCATCATACTATGTTTTTCCAGTCAAATGTTGTCCTTTCATAATAGATGTCCAAAAGGAAGAGGGTGAGTGTAGATCATCAAGGAGTACAAACTAGGTTTTGGAAAAGGTTGTGATACCTGTTAAATCAGATAGATTAGGAGCCACAAAAAACACAGGCCCAACTGTACCACACTTTACCCCTACTCTGCTGGCCAAACCCCTATTAGAACTACGGAGAGCCCAGCGTCAGGTACTATCTATGATATCAATTCAAATTTGAACTCCTACATTTTTGCATGTGCCTTACCTTCCCTCTTGCATGAAAACTAATTTCAAATGAATCTCCTTTCCCAAAGGATCATAGGAATTCACAACAATATTGGGCACTACATTGCTATTGTTAGTACCTCTTGCCCTTTGTCAGCATACTTACACTCATTCCTGTTTGATTATGTAGCATCACTGTAAATGTTCGCTTCCTTGTCCTCCCTTTGCTCGAAATTATAAGATCTATATTTACTCTTAGATAAATTTAGAATTAACACAATGGTTATGAAGTTTTGGATTGCTTATGTAAGTACATGTTGTCATGTACTCCCTCTGTATCGAATTAATTATTGCTCAATTGGATGTACTTAGAACCTAATAGTGCTAGATACATCCATTTGAGTGACAAGTAATAACGGATGGTGGTAGTATTACTATACTTGCATTGCGAGATAGTTGGTTGTCTAGCATTACTCTGCATCTTATCTGCCCTGCCCTCCACTTTCTCCAAATTATTAGATCTACGTTTACTCTTACCAAAATGTTGAATAAAGCTAATGCCACTGCACACGTTGATGTCTGCATTCCTCTTGTCAATATCTTTTGCCTTGTAATGTTGTACTTAATTAATAGCTATTTGATTATGTATCATCACTCTGCACATGAGCTTCATTATCCTCTATTTCTTCCAATATTATTTGATCTATATTTACTCTTCCAGCCCGTGTTAACATGTAATGTAAGTTCATCCTTCTCAAGGCTTCAAACTTTCTTCTAGTATAGATTTCGATAGGCATCATTTCCTCCTCCACTATTGTTTACTTTGGTGTTTACATCTGATTGGATGTTTGCAACAACTACCAGTTTTAAATTGTAGTTGTAAAAACATGTTCCTTATGCAGAATAGATCCATTTATTTGCTTATATAATTGTGAAACCTATTATGTGTCTCCTTGTTTTTATTTTAGAGTCATATCTCTTATGCCAGGCAGAACTTTAGGGAAGATAGTGAGACAAACCATCTTGAAGAGAGAAAGATGACCCCAAGGTCATATCTTGATGAAGATAGTGAGTTGAAGCTACTCACCAGCAACTGTGAGACAAGCTGTATGCAGTTGCTGCCTCAATCAGTTCGACTTCTTCAGTCTCAACTTAAAGCGGAAAGGCTTGCTTCAGCTCAACTCCGACTTGATGTCAATGATGCAAACAAGACCTTGGAGGACTGCCTTGCAGGCTTTGGTGCTATACAGCTAGTGTAGCGACCAGACCTCAAACAGTCTGATCTCTGTGCTCCGGTGTCATCCCTGGATCATTAATGCTGACACCACACAGTACTCGGAGGATTTATAGCAGAGTAGCAATCACACACTTATTACATCGAGTGTCTCAGAAGAGAACTTATTACAATAAATATGGCTTAAGGCCATCTAATAACGATAACAGCGGAAGGCTTGGAAGATAAGTGAGTCCATCAACTCCAACGGCATCACTGAGTATAGAACCACGACCTAAAAACTCCTTAATCGTCATCTAAAAAGTCTGCAACATTAACGTTGTAGCCCAAAAACGGGCCAGCACATGGAATATGCTGGCAAGGTAACACATAGAGAGTAATGGAATGAAACAGCTATACTATATGCATATTTGGCTGGTGGAAAGCTCTATGGTTACAGTTTTTGCGTAAAGCCAATTTTTCCCTACTTCAAAGGAATAATTTTATTTAACTATCATGGTAGTTGTTAAACATTGAGAATGGTTGACAGCATTCTCAATCCCAATTAAGCATCATCATTAAACATAACCCAACAAAATTAATTTAGAGCAACATGTTGAGATTCACATGATAATCCAAGTACTAGATACTCAAGATGTCCATAACCAGGGACACGGCTAATCATGATTAGTTTGTTATACTCTGCAGAGGTTTGCACACTTTTCCCCACAAGACTCGATCGCCTCCATTTGGTTTCTCGCACTACAGGGTGTTTGAGAAGACGGATGACCGAGACATAGTCTTTCAGAAGCACTAGCACCTTACGATCGGGTAGACCATACCACCTACATCCCCTACATCTGCTAGTCTACCACTGTAAGAGTTCGCACAACTTAGTCAACTATGCTAGAGCCCATAATAGCTTGTGGCTGCACACGGAAGTTTCTAGTATGAATAGTCTTATGATCCCTTTGAGCCTGGGTGGCGGTCCAAAAGAAAACAGGCAAGTCCTGGAATACCCAGGTGCCTCAATCCACCCAGATGTGTGTTTAAGTTGCCACCTTAGATAAACCATTAATTAACAATCTCACATCTGTCAACGGATTTCACTCATCCAATCCACGTCTACTAGCATAGCATGGCATGATAAGCAAACGTAGAAGTAACTCCCAAAGGTTTGAAAAATAAACTGGTAATAGGTACTACCTCATCTACTTCCCATCCCACAATTTAACTAGATCCTAATCATGCAATGTGTGTGGATTGATCTAATGCAATAAAATTGGGTAGTAGAGAAGGTATGATCAAAGTGTTACTTTCCTTGCTGATGATCCAGGAAACCTAGCGATTCGAAGTAACAGGCGGCGCACTCCGGATACTCTATCGCAAACAAACAAACGAGCATACAATAAGTACTCATCTAATGCACAGGTAAAACTCAAATACGAGATCTAACCAGAAGGTTCAACTTAAGAACTCCGGTTGGCAAGAGAATCAAATCGAACGAAGCAACGAAAGACAAACAGCGAAAGAAAACAACTTCGTTCTAGCAATCTGGATCTAGGGAAAATTTTACAGTAGCAAAATCTTGTTTAGGTTGGTTAAACGGATAGAGGGTTTCGAGACGAATCCCTAGGCGCTTGAATCGCCTGATTCTGATAAACGAGCGAAAAGTTAAACTAAAACGAAATTCGGATCAGGAATCGCGATCAGAAAAATTGCGGATTTAATCCGAGAAAAGAAAAACAAAGAACGAATCGGTGAACGTTCACTAATTAAATAAACTAGAGAAATAAACCGATCTATGTTTCGAAAAAAACCAAGGCGGTTATTTTTTATAAAAAAACCGAACGGCGAACGGTGGAGGCTATACCTCCGGCGAGGTACTCCGGCGGGC
>NC_041390.1:382008866-382016620 GCF_002162155.2 Triticum dicoccoides | reverse complement strand
AGCAGGACTCGGGCGGCGGCGCGGCTCCGGTCTCCTGGAGGGAGACGCAGGCGGCGGGGTGGGCCGTCGGCTGGGCCTTGGCCCAGTTGGCGCGCGGCGCGTTATATATATATATATATATATATATATATATATATATATATATATATATATATATATATATATATATATATATATATATATATATATATATATATATTCCGCTCGGAAGAAAAGAAAAAAAAGAAATACTAAACGGACTCCAAAATTTCCGAAATAAATTTTCACGGGCTTCTAAAATCAAGCCTCACAAGGTGAACATTTATTTGGGACCTAAATGCAATTTTGAAAAATGCATTTTTTCCTAATTTCAAATAAAACACCGAAAAACTCCGAAATAAAATCTTATTTGATTTTATTATTAAATCCTCAATATTTCTTTATTTTGGAAAGTCATTTTATTCCCTCTCTCATATTTTTGTATTAGAAATAACTGATGATAAAATAAATAGAATCAAATGATCCTATTCTCAAAATTTGAGAGAACTCAAATATGAAAATATCGAAAGCCCCAACTCTCTCCGTGGGTCATTGAGTTGCGTAGAATTTCTAGGATCAACCAAAATGCAAAAGAAATATGATATGCATTGATGATCTAATGTATAAAATTCCAAATTGAAAATTTGGGATGTTACAAACCTACCCCCTTAAGATGAATCTCGCCCTCGAGATTCGGGTTGGCTAGAAAATAGTTGAGGGTGGTCCTTGAACAAATCTTCCTCTCGCTCCTAGGTGGCTTCATCCTCTGAGTGGTGGCTCCACTAAACTTTGCAAAACTTGATAACCTTGCTGCGAGTAACTCGGTTGGCAAACTCGAGGATCTTAACTGGCTTCTCCTTGTAGGTCAAATCCTTATCCAACTGAATAGTTTCCAAAGGCACTGTATCTCTCAACGGTATGTCAGCCATCTCCGTGTGACACTTCTTCAGCTGAGAAACATGGAACACATCATGAACTCCTGACAATCCTTCGGGCAATTCCAAGTTGTAGGCTACTTCCCCCATACGTTCCAGTACTCGATATGGTCCTACAAATCGTGGTGCTAACTTCCCTTTAACTCCAAAATGCTTTGTTCCCCGAAGTGGAGATACTCGAAGATAAGCTCTATCTCCAACTTCGTAAACTGTCTCCTTGCGTTTAGAATCCGCATAACTCTTCTATCTGGGCTGGGCTACCTTGAGCCTATCGCGAATCAACTTCACCTTCTGTTCAGACTCTTTAATCAAGTCAGGACCAAACAACTGACGGTCTCCAACTTCGTCCCATGACAACGGTGTCCTGCACCTCCTTCCGTACAAGGCTTCGAAAGGGGCCATCTTTAAACTAGTTTGGTAACTGTTGTTGTAAGAGAACTCTGCATATGGCAAATTATCGTCCCAACTAGATCCATAATCTAGCGCACAAGCTCTCAGCATATCCTCCAAAATTTGATTGACTCTCTTGGTCTGTCCATCTATCTGTGGATGAAAAGTTGTACTGAATTCTAGCCTGGTTCCCAAAGTTTCGTGCAACTGCTTCCAGAACTTTGAGGTAAACTGGGTTCCTCTATCTGATACGATACTCCTTGGAACTCCATGCAGACATACGATCCTGGTCATGTATATCTTTGCCAACTTAGCACTGGTGTAACTGGTCTTTACTGGGATGAAATGAGCTACTTTCGTCAATCGATCGACTACAACCCAAATTGAGTCATAGCCTGAACGAGTCCTGGGCAATCCCGTGATAAAATCCATGCCTAGCTTATCCCACTTCCATTCGGGTATCGGCAATGATTGTAACAATCCTGGTGGCTTCTGATGCTCTGCCTTTACTCTCTGGCATACATCACAAACTGCTACATACTCCGCAATATCCTTCTTCATTCTGGTCCACCAGAAAATATCCTTCAAATCCAAATACATCTTGGTGTTTCCTGGGTGAATCAAATATGGTGAGTCGTGTGCCTCTTGCAGTATCAACTTCCTGATCTCCGGGTCATTGGGAACGTAAACATGGTCTTCAAACCATAGGGTGTCGTGTTCATCCTCACGAAATCCTTTAGCTTTTCCTTTGCTCAGTTTCTCCTTTATAGCGGCAATCTCTTTGTCAGCTTTCTGAGTTTCTCTGATTCTATCCATCAAAGTTGACTGAATCTTCAATGCTGCTACATAGCCTCTCGGAACTATTTCCAAACATAGTTCGCGAAGATTTTCTGCTAACTCCTTGGGTATTTCTCCCGTCATTAATGTATTGACATGGCTCTTGCGGCTTAATGCGTCAGCTACTACATTAGCCTTTCCGGGGTGATAATGCAATTTCATATCATAATCCTTGATAAGCTCCAACCATCTCCTTTATCTGAGATTCAACTCCTTCTGGGTGAAAATGTACTTCAAACTCTTATGATCCGTGTACACCTCACAATGATTACCAATGAGAAAATGTCTCCATGTTTTCAACGCATGCACTACGGCTGCTAACTCCAAATCATGAGTGGCATAATTCAACTCATGAGGCTTCAGTTGTCTTGAGGCATATGAAACAACTCTCCCTTCCTGCATAAGCACTGCTCCAAGTCCTCGACGTGAAGCGTCGCAGTACACCTCATAATCTTTGGTCTGGTCTGGCAAAATCAACACTGGTGAGGTAACCAAATGTTTCTTCAACTCCTGGAAACTAGCCTCACACTCCTCTGTCCATATGAACTTGGTATCCTTATTCAACAACTCAGTCATAAGCTTCGCAATCTTTGAGAAATTCTCAATAAATCTCCGGTAGTATCCCGTGAGTCCAAGAAAACTCCGGATCTCTCCAACTGTTGTTGGGGCTTCCCACGTGGTCACGGTTTCAACTTTAGCGGGATCTACTGTTATACCTTCTCCAGATATAACATGTCCGAGGAATCCTACTTCCTTCAACCAAAACTCACATTTGCTGAACTTGGCATATAATTGATGTTCTCTGAGTTTTCCAAGTACCAAACGCAAATGCTCCTTATGTTCCTCTTCATTCTTCGAATAAACCAGGATATCATCAATGAACACTACGACGAACTTATCCAAGAACTCCATAAACACTTTGTTCATCATGTTCATAAAATAGGCAGGTGCGTTAGTCAGACCAAATGACATAACGGTATACTCATACAGCCCATATCTGGTAGTAAAAGCTGTCTTCGGAATATCCTGTTCTCGAATCTTCAACTGGTGGTATCCTGATCGCAGATCGATCTTGGAAAATACCTTAGCTCCTTGCAATCGATCAAACAGATCGTTGATCATTGGTAGTGGGTACTTGTTCTTGATTGTTACTTCATTCAATCCTCGATAATCAACAACCATCCTTAACAATCCATCCTTCTTCTCCACTAGAAGTACTGGCGATCCCCAAGGTGAAGAACTTGGGCGAATATATCCCTTATCCAGTAACTCCTTAATCTGCTTCTTAATTTCCACCAAATCCTTTGCTGGCATCCTATATGGTCTCTTTGATATTAGCCCTGTGCCTGGCAATAGCTCAATCAAAAACTCAATATTTCTATCCGGTGGCATTGCCTGGCAACTCTTCCGGGAATACATCAGGGAAATCCCTTACCACTGGTACTTCCTCCTCCACAACTCCTGTTAGGCAATTTACCTGGGCCCTCTTTGGCACATGCCGGGATACATACTTGATCCTTCTCCCTTCTGGGGTAGTAAGCAAAATTGACTTACTAGCACATTCAATATTTCCTTCATACTTTTATAACCAATCCATGCCTAATATCACATCCAATTCTTGAGATTCCAATACTATTAGGTCTGAGGGAAAAACATAGTTACCAATCCTTAATGGTAACCGATCACACCATAGACTAGCCACATATTCTGCTCCGGGCGAGGTTACTAACATGGGTGACCTAAGGGCTTGGGTTGGTAGGTTATACTTATCCACAAATCCCCTTGAGATGTATGAATGCGATGCACCAGTATCAAAAAGAACTAGTGCAGTAAATGACTTAACCAAAAACTTACCTATTACTGCATCGGGCTGAGCTTCAACCTCCTCCACGCTAACGTGGTTCACCTGTCCCCTGTTGAAAGGGTTCGGCTTCTTCCCAGAACTTCCATTGCCATTTTGGCCTTTAGGACATTCATTGGCATAATGTCCGGTCTTCGAACACTTATAGGAAGTGACTTGGCTCAAGTCCTTCTTGGCTGGGGTTGAGGGGTTGGTGCGGTTCTGGCCGTTGCTTCCTCCATTGCCATTACCATTCTTGGTGCCATTGTGATTGTGCGAGCTACCTCCTCCATGGGTATGCTGAAAATGTCCTCCTGGTCTAGGGGTAAAACGTGGCTTCTGCTGAGCTCCTGAATTGTACTTTCCTTGTCCATACTTCCTCTTGCGATTCTCAATTTGCTACTGCTTCCCTTCAATCATAAGAGCACGATCTACCAACTCCTGGTAGTTGTTGAAGGTGGCTACCATCAACTGCATGCTCAACTCATCATTCAGTCCTTCCAGAAACTTCTCTTGCTTAGCTGCATCCGTAGCGACGTCATCTGGGGCATAACGTGCTAACTTACTAAATTCCTCCACATACTGGCCAACTGTCCGTCCTCCTTGGCGCAAGTTATGAAACTCACGCTTCTTCATGGCCATAGCTCCTACTGAAACATGGGCAGTATGGAAAGCCTGCTGAAACTGGTCCCATGTGACAGTGTCTACTGGGAAAGTGGCTGTGAAATTCTCCCACCATGATGCTGCGGGTCCTTCTAACTGATGTGCGGCAAACTTCATCTTCTCCGCATCTGTGCATCCTGCTGTGGTCAACTCCCTAGCTGTCTTGCGGAGCCAATCATCTGCTACTATCGGCTCGGTGCTACTGGAAAACACCGGCGGATTCAGCCTAAGAAAACGGGCTAAGTGGTCAACAGGTGGTGGTGGTGGTGGGTTGTTGTTGTTGTTCCCCTGATTCTAATTCTGGACTAGTAACTGCATCAATGTGTTCTGCTGCTGGATCAACTGGGTGAGCTCCGGTGGAAACGCAAATCCGGGGTCACGTCTCGGAGGCATCTGAGGGTTTAGAAAAGATGAGATATAAAAATAGAGGGGGTCTAAAGAGAAAACACTACCCATATGCACATGAGGCAAAAGCAAACAATTCACTTCATTCAATCAAACAAGGGCATACAATCGATCTAACTATCGCAAAAGTGCTCGGGCTACTATATTTACATGGTGGACTACTACTACTGAGGAGGTGGTCTACTAGAAATATTCTTCGGTCGTTGACTCGATGATATCTGCTCCAGCTTCATCAACATAGTCATCATCGCTACTGTCTGGTTCCGAGTCGATGCCGTCGATGATGATGTAGTCGTCTGGGTTAATTTCCTTGGGTTCTTCGTCTTCAGCTACTGGTGTCGGGCCTCCCATAAATATTCCAATCTTCTTGATCAGGTCGTCATTCTTCTCCACCAATACTTCAATTTCTTCTTCATAATCTTCACGTGTAGCCTTGAGTTCTTCCTCCAGTTCCTTGATTCTAGTCTTAGCCTTCTTCAGATCTATCATGTCGGCACACATCTGGTTCTCCTGGCGTTGAATGTGCTGGTTTAATTCCTGGATAAAAGTTGCGATTGATCTATCCTTCCTGGTGCTGATCATCTCCCAGTGTTCATCTCGGCGCCCACAAATCTGGTAGATAGTATCCTTGAGATCCTTGCGGTAGACTTCTCCAATGCGTCCCATGGCAATGTGAGCTGCCATGCTCTTTCCTAGACTCCAAGTTGGTGCATCAAAAGAGAACTCTATGGACTCAGTGACTGGCATGAACGTCCTTCCTGGAACTTGAACTTGAATCATCCAGTGCTCTTCTTCAGGTAAAGTGGCGTTGTAGGTTCCCGTGAAGCTTGGTACTCCTATGTTCAGGAATCTAGTGACTTCCTTCAAGTGTCGTCCAAAGGGTGTATCTTCATCCGGTTGTGTGAACTTGTTCCTTGCATCCGCCATCCTAAAGAGTAGAAAAGATGAGGAGTCAGAAGAGAAGAGAGTGAATAGTGATCTAGGTCTTTTAGCTTAGTGGTCATGTCCTACAGTCAGCGTGTGCTCTGATACCATCTCTATAGCGACCAGACCTCAAACAGTCTGATCTCTGTGCTCTGGTGTCATCCCTGGATCAGTAATGCTGACACCACACAGTACTCGGAGGATTTATAGCAGAGTAGAAATCACACACTTATTACATCGAGTGTCTCAGAAGAGAACTTATTACAATAAATATGGCTTAAGGCCATCTAATAACGATAACAGCGGAAGGCTTGGAAGATAAGTGAGTCCATCAACTCCAACGGCATCACTGAGTATAGAACCACGACCTAAAAACTCCTTAATCGTCGTCTAAAAACTCTGCAACATTAACGTTGCAGCCCGAAAACGGGCCAGCACATGGAATATGCTGGCAAGGTAACACATAGAGAGTAATGGAATGAAACAGCTATACTATATGCATATTTGGCTGGTGGAAAGCTCTATGTTTGAGAAGACGGATGACCGAGACATAGTCTTTCAGAAGCACTAGCACCTTATGATCGGGTAGACCGTACCACCTACATCCCCTACATCTGCTAGTCTACCACTGTAAGAGTTCGCACAACTTAGTCAACTATGCTAGAGCCCATAATAGCTTGTGGCTGCACACAGAAGTTTCTAGTATGAATAGTCTTATGATCCCTTTGAGCCTGGGTGGCGGTCCAAAAGAAAACAGGCAAGTCCTGGAATACCTAGGTGCCTCAATCCACCCAGATGTGTGTTTAAGTTGCCACCTTAGATAAACCATTAATTAACAATCTCACATCTGTCAATGGATTTCACTCACCCAATCCACGTCTACTAGCATAGCATGGCATGATAAGCAAACGTAGAAGTAACTCCCAAAGGTTTGAAAAATAAACTGGTAATAGGTACTACCTCATCTACTTCCCATCCCACAATTTAACTAGATCCTAATCATGCAATGTGTGTGGATTGATCTAATGCAATAAAATTGGGTAGTAGAGAAGGTATGATCAAAGTGTTACTTGCCTTGCTGATGATCCGGGAAACCTAGCGATTCGAAGTAACAGGCGGCGCACTCCGGATACTCTATCGCAAACAAACAAACGAGCATACAATAAGTACTCGTCTAATGCACAGGTAAAACTCAAATAAGAGATCTAACCAGAAGGTTCAACTTAAGAACTCCGGTTGGCAAAAGAATCAAATCAAACGAAGCAATGAAAGACAAACGGCGAAAGAAAACAACTTCGTTCTAGCAATCTGGATCTAGGGAAAATTTTACAGTAGCAAAATCTTGTTTAGGTTGGTTAAACGGATAGAAGGTTTCGAGACGAATCCCTAGGCGCTTGAATCGCCTGATTCTGATAAACGAGCGAAAAGTTAAACTAAAACGAAAATCGGATCAGGAATCACGATCAGAAAAATCGCGGATTTAATCCGAGAAAAGAAAAATGAAGAACAGATTAACGAATGAACGTTCGTTATCTGAAACTAAACGATGAACGCGTTCGTTAAAACGAACGAATCGGTGAACGTTCACTAATTAAATAAACCAGAGAAATAAACCGATCTAGGGTTTCGAAAAAAAACCGAGGCGGTTATTTTTTAAAAAAACGAACGGCGAACGGCAGCAGCTATACCTCCGGCGAGTTACTCTGGCGGGCGAGGCGAGGCTCCGGCGGCGGCGGCGGCTA
>NC_041390.1:381858464-382008354 GCF_002162155.2 Triticum dicoccoides | reverse complement strand
GCGGGCAGCGGGGCGGGGTGAGGTGAGGGGCGGCAGGGCGGCTCGGTATTTAAGAGAGGAAGGGGGTGCTGCCTTAGGGGAGGGGGCACGGCGGCGGCCCCGAGCCGGACTCGGGCGGCGGCGCGGCTCCGGTCTCCTGGAGGGAGACGCAAGCGGCGGGGTGGGCCGTCGGGTGGGCCTTGGCCTAGTCGGCGCGCGGCGCGTTTATATATATGAACATTTATTTGGGACCTAAATGCAATTTTGAAAACGCATTTTTTTCCTAATTTCAAATAAAACACTAAAAAACTCCGAAATAAAATCTTATTTGATTTTATTATTAAATCCTCAATATTTCTTTATTTTGGGAAAGTCATTTTATTCCCTCTCTCATATTTCTGTATTAGAAATAATTGATGATAAAATAAATAAAATCAAATGATCCTATTCTCAAAATTTGTGAGAACTCAAATATGAAAATATCGAAATCCCCAACTCTCTCCGTGGGTCATTGAGTTGCGTAGAATTTCTAGGATCAACCAAAATGCAAAAGAAATATGATATGCATTGATGATCTAATGTATAACATTCCAAATTGAAAGTTTGGGATGTTACAGCTAGGGTTAGAGCATTTATCATTGACACAACTGAGGTCTCATCAGCTTGTTCTCCTGCTTGCGATGCACGTCTGGGCTAGGCCTAATGCCTTCTGAAGTGCTCTCGGTTTTTTATATTATTTTGTTGGCGCATTTATATGCACTGATGGCGAGCTTTGATGCCCAGTGTATGTAATTGGCGGTCTCATTGCACTTTATTATCATCGGTGGTGAACTTTGATGCCTGGTGGATGTAATATGCCATAATTTCTTTATTGTATAGTCTAGGTTTATTCTTAGTCAGTGTGTTGTAATTTAGGCCGAAAGCTTCAACGGATCTCCATGTTGTCGGTCTTCAGGCCGGCCCGTAACTCGTTACGCTATATATGGGCCAAAATGCGGGCCTATAATCATCTTGGGCCATTAGCAGTTCTAAACGTATAGTAGTTTTCTTCCTTTAATAGGCCGTGTAAAGTTCTAGCCAGCTGGGCCAGAGAATACCATGGGCTTTTAATAGGATAAAAACAAGATTGGGCTAGCTTTGAGCCAAAAAATTCACGGGCCAACATAGGCCGAAGCTGTCTTAGGCCCATGTTTGGCCCAAATAGAAAATGAGCCATTAATAGGCCAAAATATATCTCGGGCCCTGTTTGGCCCAATAAAATTATGGGCTTTAAACAGGCTGGTATCAACGCGGGCCGTAGGCCCAACTGTGTCACATGCCATTAACATATGGGTTGTAAGCAGGCCGGATTCAACACGGGAATTAATTAGGCCCAACTGTTGTACGTGCCATTAACAGGTCGATAGGCACGTTGGCCTGAAATTTATCCATGAAGACTACGGGCCGTTAAGAGGCCTAAGTCACTTCGGACAAGAAATAGCCCAGTTTCAGCACGGGCCATTAAATGGCCTAAAGTGAAACCGGGCCGACAATAGCCCATATGCACCACGGGCCGCTAATAGGCTGAAACTATTATCGGGCCGAACTGGTAAACAAACATTGAACAGGTTGAAATTCAAACCCAGCTTAGAATGGGCCCAAAAGAATAGTGGCGTGTGAACGGGACAAATCTGATATGGGCCTTAATTTGACCCAAAACATGACAGGCTATTAACGGGCTGGCGTACTAATGTCTGGAAAAATAAGGTGGGCCTTTAGCTGGACTGGCCTTTTTTACCTTAAGTGGGCCACTGTTGGGCTGTGCCACATGTCGACATACCATAGGCGTCTTCCGTCCATTGTAGGGATGACATCTGTCCCAACCATGAGCTGACACGTGGATCATCCGGCGAATGATAATTCTACATGTGGAAAATCCCCATTGGTCGGGGCTGTATAGGTTATCGGATCCAAACCAGAACCAATAGCTTAACGGCGACCCGTTACGGTGGATGCCACGTGTCGGTTACCCTTGACGACAACACTTCTATGACGCGCCATTTATCATCATGGAAGTGGACACATCCATGATGATAATTTTGGTATTGTCATGGAACACTTCTACGACATCATAGGTATGACTATCTTGATTCTGTCATAAATTCGTCATGGATGTACATGCATGATAGAAAACGTGACCTACTATGACAAACACGTATCATCATGGAAGTGTATTTTTTTGTAGTGTCTATTTTGAATTATATCCCCTAAAGGGGTAGAACTGACCACGGTGATTGGATGCCCAAGGAAATAATGCTTGAGTTTGCGGCTGGCCATGAACACTCCAAATACCAGCTTCTGCCAATGTGGGTATCTCTGTTTGGACTCCATCGGGATTTCACTGACATAATAAGACGACCACTGAACCGGATACTCTTTGTCTGCCTCCTTGCGCTCCACGACAACTACCATGCTGACAGCTTTATTATTAGCCGCCACGTACAAGAGCAGAGGCTATTTATCTATCAGAGTGGCCAAGATGGGCGGCTCAGCCAACTATTTTTCAAGCGCCTCAAAAGCCTCGTTAGCAGCATTACTCCAGACAAAACGATCAGTCTTTTTCATCATTTGGTACAAGGGAATCGCCTTTTCACCAAGGTGGCTTATAAACCGGCTCAGGGATGCAATACGACCTGCCAGGCGTTGAACATCATTAATACATGCCGGTTTAGACAGGAGGGTGATTGCCTCAATCATCTCTGGGTTAGCTTTGATGCCTCTTTTCAAAACTAGGAAACCTAGCAACTTTCCTGCAGGCACACCAAAAAAGCACTTGGTCGGGTTAAGCATCATCTTGTAAACTGATACGTCTTCGTCGTATATACTTTTCCAAACTCTTTTGCCCTTGTTTTGGACTCTAATCTGCATTATTTGATTGGAACAAACCCGGACTGACGATGTTTTCAGCAGAATTGCCATGGTGTTATTTTTGTGCAGAAATAGAAGTTCTCAGATTGACCTGAAAATTTATGGAGAATATTTTTGGAATATATAAAATATATTGGTGAAAGAATCAACCAGAGGGGGTCCACCCATTGGCCACAAGCCTGGGGGCACCCCTGGGGTGCACCTAGGTGGCTTGTGGGCCCCCTAGAGCTCCTCCGAGCCGAATTCCACCTATTCGCGGAGAAAAAAATTAGAGAGAAGGATTAATCGCGTTTTACGACATGGAGCCACCGCCGACTCCTGTTCTTCATCGGGAGGGCTGATCTGGAGTCCGTTCGGGGCTCTGAAGAGGGGGATTCATCGCCATCATTGATGTCTACTATGCAACTTTATTCTTGTAGACACGTGTTGGGCCTCCAAGCGCAGTGTTTTGTAGGACAGTAGCAATTTTCCCTCTAGTGGATGACTAAGGTTTATGAATCCATGGGAGGCATAGGATGAATATGGTCTCTCTCAAACAACCCTGCAACCAAATAATAAAAAGTCTCTTGTGTCCCCAACACACCAAATACAATGGTAATTTGTATAGGTTCACTAGTTCGACGAAGATATGGTGATACAAGTGTAATATGGATAGTAGATATTGATTTTTTAATAAGAACAATAAAAAACAGCAAGGGAGCAATTGATAAAACGGAGCACAAAGGGTATTTCAATGCTTGAAAATGAAGCCTAGGGTCCGTAATTTCGCTAGTGCAATCTCTCAACAATGCTAATCTAATTGGATCATATAACCATCCCTCAACATGTGATGAAGAATCACTCCAAAGTTCCTATCTAGCAAAGAAAATAAGAAGAAATTGGTCGTAGCTATTCTTTCTGATTGATCTATCCAAGAGTTCCTACTAAAATAACACCAAGTTATACTTCCGATCGATCTATCAAGAGTTCATACTAAAATAACACGTAGCGATTCTTTCTGATCGATCTATCAAGAGTTTGTACTAAAATAACACCAAAGCAAATTCAGATTCATCATACTCAATCCAACGCAAAGAACCTCAAAGAATGCCCCAAGATTTCTACCAGAGAAACAAAGATGAGAACGTGCATCAACACCTATGCCTAGATTACCCCAATGTCACCTCGGGAATCTGTGAGTTGAGTGCCAAAACACATATCAAGTGAATCAATATGGTACCCCATTGTCACCACGGGTATTCATATGCAAGACATATATCAAGTGCTCTCAAATCCATAAAAGTATTCAATCTGATAAAACGAAATCTCAAGGGGAAAACTCAATTCATCACAACAAGATAGATGGGAAAACACCATATGATCTGACTATATTAACAAAGCCCACGATACATGAAGATCATGACATCTCAAGAACACGAGAGAGAGAGAGAGATTAAAGACATCTCTACTGGTACAAACCCTCAGCCTCGAGGGTGCACTACTCCCTCCTCATCATGGTGGCCGCCGGGATGATGAAGATGGCCACCGGAGATGATTCCCCCTCCGGCAGGGTGCCAAAACGGGGACTAGATTTGTTTTCGGTGGCTACAGAGCCTTGCGGCGGCGGAACTTCTGATCTAGGTTAACCCCCGATGGTTTTTGAAATATTTGGGAATTTATAGGGTAAAGAGGGGTGTGGGAGGCCACCGAGGTGGGCACAACCCACCTGGGCACGACTGGGCCCCCAGGCGCGCCCTGGTGGGTTGTGCCCCCCTCGGGGCACCCCCGAGGTGCTGCTCTGGCCCATTGGTGGACTTCTGGTCCATAAAAAATCCACAAAATGTTTCGCGGTGTTTGGACTCCATTTGATATTGATTTTCTGTGATGTAAAAAACATGCAAAAAACAGCAACTGGCACTTGGCACTATGCCAATAGGTTAGTACCAAAAAGATATAAAATGACAATAAAATGATTATAAAACATCCAAGAATGATAATATAACATCATGGAACAATCAAAAATTATAGATACGTTGGAGATGTATCAGCATCCCCAAGCTTAATTCCTGCTCGTCCTCGAGTAGGTAAATGATAAAAACAGAATTTTTGATGTGGAATGTCGCCTAACATGTCATCTCATATTATTTTCTTTGTAGCATGGACATTTGGACTTTCATATGGTTCAAAGAAATAGTCACTACTGTAGGATGGTCCAAACGTGACACTACGATCAGAGACCCTTCGAGAAAATTGTGTGCGATGCCATAATCGCAAACGGTGGTGTAAAAAACCGTCAAAAAGGTGCAAAACGTTTGCGATGAGAGATGCATCAAACACAATTCAGATTTTAATTGTGTGTGCAATGCAGGGCATACGGTTCAGTTCAATTAACTGTTTGGGGTGAGGAGGAACAAAAGAAACGGGCAGCCAGATGAAGGCGTGTGCGATATACAGCATACGGTTCACTAGGATGAACTGTGTGTGATTAGCCAACACAATGGAAATGGTTCAACTAAACAAGATGTGTGTGATACGCGGCAAACAGGTCCGTAATCAGAAATGTGTGCGAAGACCAATAATAACAGAGACGATTGCTGCTAATAAGCCATGTGATTTGCTCTGTGTACAGTAGTCACTTATATAATTGGATGTTTATTTCAGTTATATAAGTGACTATATATAACTGAAATAAACATCTAATTACATAAGTGACTATACAGATCATTCGCACACACCTCAATAGACAATTGCATGCATTCTAAAGTAGGAGAAACGATTGTCTAGTCATCTACTTCTTGTGATGCTCCCTCCACTGCTCTGTGGCTCGATCCCCCATCTTGGGCAGGAAGAAGGCATTTCCTCATGTCAACGATCTGCCTGTACATCTCATAGCTTGTGGATGCATCCATGGCCGCGTACTTGACATGCTATTCATCCGGTCTATCGTGCCACACATTGTGCCAAGCGTTCTTGTCCTTATTGCTCTCATTCTTCATCTTCATGTAGTAGGGGTCGATGATGGCCGAGGCGAGGTCAACCAGGGAGTTCAGTTTGTTTTTGTCGCTGCCCCAGACCTTGTAGTGGCGCTGGATGTTGACAAGATTCGGGCATTTCAAGCCCGAAACCTTGAGCGCTTTTAGACCGTTGGTGGTGTCCATCATAGCGAAGCTGTAGTCGGAGCTATTGATAAACCTGGAGAAACGTTCGCAAGGCATTGTGCCCAGGTGGTAGTGGTAGACGAGGACGTCATGTCGCATGCACAACTAGGCGACGGCAACCTTCTGATCATGCTCAGCACGACCCATGGTGTACTCGAGGTCGAAGCCGGCCACTTGGTACTTGTCCTCGGGAAGGAACTGCTTGATAGTTTGGATGGAGCTCTCCACCGAGACCGGATTGTTCGTGTACACTACCAAGAGATCCTTCCCCATCACGTGGGTGTCCATGACGTGTTGCATGGTGAACTACCCGCCGTTGTCGTCGTCGGCCACTGGGAGCGCCATGGGAGCCACGGGGAGCGCCATTGGAACCGTTGGATGTCCTCTCTGTATGTGTCCTCGTGGGTGTGCTTATTGTGTCGTGTGAGACGAGAGATGAAGGTAAATGGCCGCTGGAATAAAAGGGGACCGGGCGGCGTGGATTCTCAGCACGTCCGCATGGCAGTTTTTGCAGCGGGTAAATGCATCATCGCGTCGCGCCCGGCGCAACCGTATGCACACGAATGTGCATGATCGTGCCTCGGCCCCAAACACTGGCAGCGCGCGTGGAGGGACGAGGGCAGAGCACCCAGAGGGACGCGAGAGCAGAGCGCAGCCGTGCAGCCATTGCGGCTCTCCTCATCTCACCTCACCGGTGCACTTTTGCTGGCCGCAGCTGTGCCACAAACCGCCCTGCCTCGCGGTTTCCGCTCCGCCGAGTCACCGCACAGGCATAGAGCCGTCTCACCTCCTCTGCCATGCTGAGCCTCTGTCCCAATGGCCGGTCCAAACTATCGGCTGGTCTGCCTCGCCCTGTCAGCCATCGCCGTCCGAGGTCTGCCACTGGCTCATGCGATGTGCTCTCCTGCTGTGGCGTGATGGTTCCACTTTCCACTGAAGAACTGATGCACCAAGTATTCCCGTGCGTAGGGAGCATGGGCTCGGAGCCACCCGTTTCTTCACCCACATGTCAAGGCAGCGACCAACTTGTTGGGGAACGTAGTAATTTAAAAAAAATCCTACACACACGCAAGATCATGGTGATGCATAGCAACGACACGGGAGAGTGTGTCCACGTACCCTCGTAGACCGAAAGCGGAATTGTTAGCACAACGCGGTTGATGTAGTCGTACGTCTTCACGATCCGACCGATCCAAGTACCGAACGCACGGCACCTCCGAGTTCTGCACACGTTCAACTCGATGACGTCCTGCGAGCTCCAATCCAGCAAAGCTTCACAGGAGAGTTTCACCAGCACGACGGCGTGGTGACGGTGATGATGATGCTACTGACGCAGGGCTTCGCCTAAGCACCGCTACGATATGATCGAGGTGGATTATGGTGGAGGGGGGCACCGCACACGGCTAAGAGATCAACGATCAATTGTTGCCTCTCCAAGGGGTGCCCCCCTCCCCGTATATAAAGGAGTGGAGGAGGAGGAGGGCCAGCCCTCTCTATGGTGCGCCCTAGGGGAGTCCTACTCCCACCGGGAGTAGGATTCCCCCTTTCTTAGTAGAACTAGGAGCCCTTCCAAGTAGTAGGAGTAGGAGAGAAGGAAGGAGGGGGCGCCACCCCTCCCCCCAGTCCAATTCGGACTAAGCATTGGGGGGCGGCGCAGCCTCTCCTCTCTCTTCCCCTAAAGCCCAATAAGGCCCATATACTCCCCGGCGAATTCCCGTAACTCTCCGGTACTCCGAAAAATACCCGAATCACTCGGAACCTTTCCGATGTCCGAATATAGTCATCCAATATATCGATCTTTACGTCTCGACCATTTCGAGACTCCTCGTCAAGTATCGGATCTCATCTGGGACTCCGAACTACCTTCAGTGCATCAAAACACATAAACTCATAATATAAATTGTCACCGAACTTTAAGCGTGTGGACCCTACGGGTTCGAAAACTGTGTAGACATGACCAAGATACATCTCTGGTCAATAACCAATAGCGGAACCTGGATGCTCATATTGGTTCCTACATATTCTACGAAGATCTTTATCGGTCAAACCACATAACAACATACGTTGTTCGCTTTGTAATCGGTATGTTACTTGCCCGAGATTCGATCGTCGGTATCTCAATACCTAGTTCAATCTCGTTACCGGCAAGTCTCTTTACTCGTTCCATAATACATCATCCCGCAATTAACTCATTAGTTACAATGCTTGCAAGGCTTATAGTGATGTGCATTACCGAGTGGGCCCAGAGATACCTCTCCGACAATCGGAGTGACAAATCCTAATCTCAAAATACGCCAAATCAACAAGTACCTCCGGAGACACCTGTAGAGCACCTTTATAATCACTCAGTTACGTTGTGACGTTTGGTGGCACACAAAGTGTTCCTCCGATAAACGGGAGTTGCATAATCTCATAGTCATAGGAACAAGTATAAGTCATGAATAAAGCAATAGAAACATACTAAACGATCAAGTGCTAAGCTAACGGAATGGGTCAAGTCAATCACATCATTCTCCTAATGTTGTGATCCCGTTAATCAAATGACAACTCATGTCTATGGTTAGGAAACTTAACCATCTTTGATTAACGAGCTAGTCAAGTAGAGGCATACTAGTGACACTTTGTTTGTCTATGTATTCACACATGTATTATGTTTCCGGTTAATACAACTCTAGCATGAATAATAAACATTTATCATGAAATAAGGAAATAAATAATAACTTTATTATTGCCTCTAGGGCGTATTTCCTTCACAAGTCACCCCAAGCCGCTTTGAATCGCCGGCTCTCCTCCATTCCCTTGATGTACCTTTGATACGTCTCCAATGTATCCATAATTTTTGATTGCTCCATGCTATTATATTATCTATTTTGGATGTAAATGGGCTTCATTTTACACTTTTATATCATTTTTAGGACTAACCTACTAACCGGAGGCCTAGCCCAAATTGCTGTGTTTTTGCCTATTTTAGCGTTTCGCCGAAAAGGAATATCAAACGGAGTCCAAACGGAATGAAACCTTCGGGAACGTGATTTTCTCAACAAACGTGATCCAAGAGACTTGGAGTGGGAGTCAAGAAACAATCGAGGAGGCCACGAGGTAGGGGGCGTGCCTACCCCCTTGGGCACGCCCTCCACCCTTGTGGGCCCCTCGTTGCTCCACCGGCATACTTCTTCCTCCTATATATATCCACGTACCCCCAAACATCCAGGAGCACCACGAAAACCTAATTCCACCCCCGCAACCTTCTGTACCCGAGTGATCCCATCTTGGGGCCTTTTTCCGGAGCTCCTCCGGAGGGGGCATTGATCACGGAGGGCCTCTACATCAACTCCATGGCCTCTCCGGTGATGTGTGAGTAGTTTACTTAAAACCTTCGGGTCCATAGTTATTAGCTAGATGGCTTCTTCTCTCTCTTTGGATCTCAATACAAAGTTCTCCTCCATCTTCTTGGAGATCTATTCGATGTAATCTTCTTTTGTGGTGTGTTTGTCGAGATTCGATGAATTGTGGGTTTATGATCAAGTTTATCTATGAACAATATTTGAATCTCCTATGAGTTCTTTTATGTATGATTGGTTTATCTTTGCAAGTCTCTTCGAATTATCAGTTTTGTTTGGCCTACTAGATTGATCTTTCTTGCAATGGGAGAAGTGCTTAGCTTTGGGTTCAATGTTGCGGTGCTCGATCCCAGTGACAGAAAGGGAAACGACATGTATTGTATTGTTGCCATTGAGGATAAAAAGATGGGTTTTATATTATATTGCATGAGTTTATCCCTCTACATCATGTCATCTTACTTAAAGAATTACTATGTTCTTATGAACTTAATACTCTAGATGCATGCTGGATAGCGGTCGATGTGTGGAATAATAGTAGTAGATGCAGAATCATTTCGGTCTACTTGTCGCGGACGTGATGCCTATATACATGATCATACCTAGATATTCTCATAACTATGCTCAATTCTATCAATTGCTCGACAGTAATTCATTTACCCACCGTAATACTTATGCTCTTGAGAGAATCCACTAGTGAAACCTATGGCCCCCGGGTCTATCTTCCATCATATTAAATCTTCCAATACTTAGCTATTTCTATTGCTGTTTATTTTACTTTGCATCTTTATTTCTCTTTATCATAAAAATACCAAAAATATTATCTTATCATATCTATCAGATCTCACTCTCGTAAGTGACCATGAAGGGATTGACAACCCCTTTATCGTGTTGGTTGCGAGGTTCTTATTTGTTTGTGTAGGTGCGTGGGACTCAAGCGTGATCTCCTAAGGATTGATACCTTGGTTCTCAAAAACTGAGGGAAATACTTACGCTACTTTACTGCATCACCCTTTCCTCTTCAATGGAAAACGAACGCAGTGCTCAAGAGGTAGCAAGAAGGATTTCTGGAGCTGTTGCCGGGGAGATTCGCGCCAAGTCAAGTCAAGATTTGACTCCCGACAACGAGTCATTTCTGGCACCGTTGCCGGAGATTCTACGCACAAGTCAGGACATACCAAGTACCCATCACAAACTCTTATCCCTTGCATTACATTATTTGCCATTTTCCTCTCGTTTTCCTCTCCCCCACCTCACCCTTGCCGTTTTATTCGCCCTCTCTTTTTCCGTTTGCCTCTTTTTCGGTTGCTTCTTGTTTGCTCGTGTGTTGGATTGCTTGATTGTCACGATGTCTCAAGATAATGCTAAATTGTGTGACTTTACCAATACCAACAACAATGATTTTCTTAGCACTCCAATTGCTCCTCTTACCGATGCTGAATCTTGTAAATTAATGTTGCATTGTTGAATCTTGTCATGAAATATAAATTCGCTAGCCTTCCTAGTGAAGATGCCGCTACCCATCTAAATAGCTTTGTTGATTTGTGTGATATGCAAAATAAGAAAGATGTGTATAATGATATTGTTAAATTGAAGTTATTTCCTTTTTCCCTTAGAGATCATGCTAAAGCCTGGTTTTCGTCTTTGCCTAAAAATAGTATTGATTCATGGAATAAGTGCAAAGATGCTTTTATCTCTAAGTATTTTCCTCCCGCTAAGATCATCTCTCTTAGAAACGATATTATGAATTTTAAGCAACTTGATCATTAGCATGTTGCACAAGCTTGGGAGAGGATGAAATTAATGATAAGTAATTTCCATATGCATGGTTTGAATTTATGGATGATTATACAGATTTTTTATGTCGGATTGAATTTTTGCTTCTAGAAATCCTTTAGATTCGGCCGCGGGAGGCACTTTTATGGAAATCACTTTAGGAGAAGCTACTAAACTTCTAGACAATATTATGGTTAATTATTCTCAATGGCACACCGAAAGATCTACTAATAAAAAAAGTGCATGCAATAGAAGAAATTAATGTTTTGAGTGGAAAGATGGATGAACTTATGAAATTGTTTGCCAATAAGAGTGTTTCCTTGGATCCTAATGATGTGCCTTTTTCTACCTTGATTGAGAATAATAATGAATCTATGGATGTGAATTTTGTTGGTAGGAACAATTGTGGTAACAACGCGTATAGAGGTAATTTTAATTCTAGGCTGTTTCCTAGTAATTCCTCTAATAATTATGGTACTTCCTACAACAATTCTTATGGAAATTTTAATAATATGCCCTCTGAATTTGAGACTAGTGTTAAGGAGTTTATGAAATCACAAAAGAATTTCAATGCTTTGCTTGAAGAAAAAAAGCTTAAGGTTGATGAATTGGCTAGGAACGTTGATAGAATTTATCTTTATGTTGATTCTTTGAAACTTAGATCTATTCCACCTAAGCATGATATCAATGAGTCTCTCAAAGCCATGAGAATTTCCATTGATGAGTGCAAAGAAAGAACCGCTAGGATGCGTGCTAAGAAAGATTGCTTTGTGAAAGCGTGTTCTTCTAGTTTTTATGAAAATAAAGATGAAGATCTAAAAGTTCTTGATGTGTCTCCTATTAAATATTTGTTTTGCAATATGAATCTTGATAATGATGTGACTGAATATGATCCACCCTTACCTAGAAGGCGTTCCAAAAATTCGGAGTTTTTAGATCTTGATGCAAAATTTGGTAAAAGTAGGATTGAAGAGATTAAAACTTTAGATATCAGTGAACCCACTATTTTGGATTTCAAGGAATTTAATTATGATAATTGCTCTTTAATATATTTTATTTCCTTGTTGCAATCCGTGCTAAATTCTCCTCATGCTTAGTCAAAATAAAGCTTTTACTAAACATATCGTTGATGCTTTGATGCAATCTTATGAAGAAAAACTTGAGTTGGAAGTTTCTATCCCTAGAAAAATTTATGATGAGTGGGAACCTACAATTAAAATTAAAATTAAAGATCATGAGTGTTATGCTTTGTGTTATTCGGGTGCTAGTGTTTTCACGATTCCAAAAACTTTGTGTGATTTGCTAGGTTTCCGTGATTTTGATTATTGTTCTTTAAACTTGCACCTTGCGGATTCCACTATTAAGAAACCTATGGGAAGAATTAATGATGTTCTTATTGTTTCAAATAAGAACTATGTGCCCGTAGATTTCATTGTTCTTGATATAGATTGCAATCCTTCATGTCCTATTATTCTTGGTAGACCTTTCCTTAGAACGATTGGTGCAGTTATTGATATGAAGGAAGGGAATATTAAATTCCAATTTCCATAAAGGAAAGGCATGACCACCTCCCTAGAAAGAAAAATAAATTACCATATGAATCTATTATGAGATCCACTTATGGATTGCCTACCAAAGATGGCAATATCTAGATCTATCCTTGCTTTTATGCCTAGCTAGTGGCGTTAAACGATAGCGCTTGTTGGGAGGAAACCCAATTTTATTTTTATTCCTTGATTTTTTCTCCTGTTTATTAATAAATAATCTATATAGCCTCTGTTTTGGTTGTGTTTTTGTGTGTTTAATTAGTGTTTGTGCCAAGTAAAACCGTTGGGAAGACTTGGGGAAAGTCTTTTTGATCTCGCTGTAAAAAACAGAAACTTTAGCGCTCACGAGAATTGCTGCCATTTTTATTTGGAGAATGATATTTAGTTAATTATTTTTTAATATGATTAATATATAAATTCCTCGCGTCCAGCAATTTATTTTAGAATTTTTGGTGTTCCATAAGTTGCGTTAGATACAGATTACTACAGACTGTTCTGTTTTTGACAGATTCTGTTTTTCGTGTGTTGTTTTCTTATTTTGATGAATCTATGGCTAGTAAAAGAGTTTATAAACCATAGAGAAGTTGGAATACAGTAGGTTTAACACCAATATAAATAAAGAATGAGTTCATTACAGTACCTTGAAGTGGTGTTTTTTTCTTTCGCTAACGGAGCTCACGAGATTTTCTATTTTGAGTTTTGTGTTGTGAAGTTTTCAAGTTTTGGGTAAAGATTTGATGGGTTATGGAACAAGGAGTGGCAAGAGCCTAAGCTTGGGGATGCCCATGGCACCCCAAGGTAAAATTCAAGGACACCAAAACTCCTAAGCTTGGGGATGCCCCGGAAGGCATCCCCTCTTTCGTCTTCGTCTATCGGTAACTTTACTTGGAGCTATATTTTTATTCACCACATGATATGTGTTTTGCTTGGAGCGTCTTGTATGATTTGAGTATTTGCTTTTTAGTTTACCACAGTCATCCTTGCTGTACACACCTTTTGAGAGAGTCTCACATGATTTGAAATTTATTAGAATACTCTATGTGCTTCACTTATATCTTTTGAGCTATATAGTTTTTGCTCTAGTTCTTCAATTATATCTTTTAGAGCACGGCGGTGGTTTTATTTTATAGAAATAATTGATCTCTCATGCTTCACTTATATTATTTTGAGAGTCCTTTAGAAAAACATCGAAATTTGCTTTTAGGAATAATATAAAAACTTTCATACAAGTGCATTGAATACTATGAGAAGTTCGATACTTGATAATTGTTTTGAGATATGGAAATGGCGATTTTAGAGTCATGCTAGTTGAGTAGTTGTGAATTTGAGAAATACTTGTGTTGAAGTTTGTGACTCCCATAGCATGCACGTATGGTGAACCTTTATGTGATGAAGTCGGAGCATGATTTATTTATTGATTGTCTTCCTTATGAGTGGCGGTCGGGGACGAGCGATGGTCTTTTCCTACCAATCCATCCCCCTAGGAGCATGCGCGTAATACTTTGCTTTGATAACTTGTAGATTTTTGCAATAAGTATGTGAGTTCTTTATGACTAATGTTGAGTCCATGGATTATACACACTCTCACCCTTCCACCATTGCTAGGCTCTCTAATACCGTGCACTTTTCGCCGGTATCTTAAACCCACCATATACCTTCCTCAAAACATCCACCATAACTACCTATTATGGCATTTCCATAGCCATTCCGAGATATATTGCCATGCAACTTTCCACCGTTTCGTTATTATGACACGCTTCATCATTGTCATATTGCTTGCATGATCATGTAGTTGACATCGTATTTGTGGCAAAGCCACCGTTCATAATTCTTCATACATGTCACTCATGCATCATTGCACATCCCGGTACACTGCCGGAGGCATTCACATAGAGTCATATTTTGTTCTAAGTATTGAGTTGTAATTCTTGAGTTGTAAGTAAATAAAGTGTGATGATCATCATTATTAGAGCATTGTCCCAAGTGAGGAAAGGATGATGGAGACTATCATTCCCCCACAAGTCGGAATGAGACTTCGGACAAAAAATAAAAAAAGGGAAAAAAAGAGGCCATAAAAAAAGAAGGCCCAAATAAAAAAATAAAAAAATGAGAGAGAAAGAGAGAAGGGACAATGCTACTATCCTTTTTCCACACTTGTGCTTTAAAGTAGCACCATGATCTTCATGAGAGAGAGTCTCCTATGATATCACTTTCATATACTAGTGGGAATTTTTCATTATAGAACTTGGCTTGTATATTCCAATGATGGGCTTCCTCAAAATGCCCTAGGTCTTCATGAGCAAGCGAGTTGGATGCACGCCCACTTAGTTTCTTTTGTTGAGCTTTCATACACTTATAGCTCTAGTGCATTCGTTGCATGGCAATCCCTACTCACTCACATCTATATCTATTGATGGGCATCTCCATAGCCCGTTGATACACCTAGTTGATGTGAGACTATCTTCTCCTTTTTTGTCTTCTCCACAACCACCATTCTATTCCACATATAGTGTTATATCCATGGCTCACGCTCATATATTGCGTGAAGATTGAAAAAGTTTGAGAACATCAAAAGTATGAAACAATTGCTTGGCTTGTCATTGGGTTTGTGCATGATTTAAATATTTTGTGTGATGAAGATAGAGCATAGCCAGACTATATGATTTTGTAGGGATAACTTTCTTTGGCCATGTTATTCTAAGAAGACATAATTGCTTAGTTAGTATGCTTGAAGTATTATTACTTCTATGTCAATATTAAACTTTTATCTTGAATCTTTTGGATCTGAACATTCATGCCACAATAAAGAAAAATTACATTGAGAAATATGTTAGAAAGCATTCCACATCAAAAATTCTTCTTTTATCATTTACCTACTCGAGGACGAGTAGGAATTAAGCTTGGGGATGCTTGATACGTCTCCAACGTATCTATAATTTTTGATTGCTCCATGCTATTATATAATATATTTTGGATGTCAATGGGCTTTATTTTACACTTTTATATCATTTTTGGGACTAACCTACAAACCAGAGGCCCAGCCCAAATTGCTGTTTTTTGCCTATTTTAGGGTTTCGCCGAAAAGGGATATCAAACGGAGTCCAAATGGAATGAAACCTTCGGGAACGTGATTTTCTCAACAAACATGATCCATGAGACTTGGAGTGGGCGTCAAGAAACAATCGAGGAGGCCATGAGGCAGGGGCGCGCCTACCCCCCCCCTAAGCGTGCCCTCCACCCTCGTGGTCCCCACGTTGCTCCACCGACGTACTTCTTCCTCCTATTTATATCCACTTACCCCCAAACATCCAGGATCAACACGAAAACCTAATTCCACCGCCACAACCTTGTGTACCCGAGAGATCCCATCTTGGGGCCTTTTCCGGAGCTTCGCCGGAGGGGGCATTGATCAGAGGGCCTCTACATCAACTCCATGGCCTCTCCAGTGATGTGTGAGTAGTTTACTTCATACCTTCGGGTCCATAGTTATTAGCTAGATGGCTTCTTCTCTCTCTTTGGATCTCAATACAAAGTTCTCCTTGATCTTCTTGGAGATCTATTTGATGTAATCTTCTTTTGCAGTGTGTTTGTCGAGATCCGATGAAGTGTGGGTTTATGATCAAGTTTATCTATGAATAATATTTGAATCTCTGAATTCTTTTATGTATGATTGGTTTACCTTTGCAAGTCTCTTCGAATTATTAGTTTGATTTGGCCTTCTAGATTGATCTTTCTTGCAATGGGAGAAGTGCTTAGCTTTGGGTTCAATCTTGCGATGCTCGATCCCAGTGACAGAAAGGGAAACGACACGTATTGTATTGTTGCCATCGAGGATAAAAAGATGGGATTTATATCATATTGCATGAGTTTATCCCTCTACATCATGTCATCTTACTTAAAGCATTACTCTATTCTTATGAACTTAATACTCTAGATGCATACTGGATAGCGGTCGATGTGTGGAGTAATAGTAGTAGATGTAGAATCGTTTCGGTCTACTTGTCACAGACGTGATGCCTATATACATGATTATACCTAGATATTCTCATAACTATGCTCAATTCTATCAATTTCTCGATAGTAATTCGTTTACCCACCGTAATACTTATGCTCTTGAGAGAAGCCACTAGTGAAACCTATGGCCCCCGGGTCTATCTTCCATCATATTAAATATTCCAATACTTAGCTATTTCTATTGCCGTTTATTTTACTTTGCATCTTTATTTCTCTTTATCATAAAAATACAAAAAATATTATCTTATCATATCTATCAGAACTCACTCTCGTAAGTGACCGTGAAGGGATTGACAACCCCTTTATCGCATTGGTAGCAAGGTTTATTTGTTTGTGTAGGTGCGTGGGACTCGAGCGTGATCTCCTACTGGATTGTTACCTTGGTTCTCAAAAACTAAGGGAAATACTTACGCTACTTTGCTGCATCACCCTTTCCTCTTCAAGGGAAAACCAACGCAGTGCTCAAGAGGTAGCAACCTTGCGCCTTCAAGTCACCGCTCCCAACGTCAAGCCGTCTACCACGGGGTTGCAGCTCCGCTATGCTCCGGGTCATTTCCGCCTCGAATCAATCAATTGTGCCTGACCGCTGCCTCACTGCGCCTGTTTCTCTCCAGATGCGTCATGTGCGTGTGTTGAAAAAAACAATGGCCAAACATTACCCAGAGGATCCCTTCTGAATCGCTCAGTGCCGCGTTTTATGCCGCCACCTCTGTCATCGTTGTTGCAACCCTACAGGTGATGCTCTTGATAAAACATATCAGGTGAAATCCATCCTGTCAAGTTTCTATTGATACATTCTTATTTTCTTCGAGAACAATTACTCTTGTTTGTGCAATTTCTTATGCAGAATTCATAATTGCAATGGAGACCATCAAACTATGGCCCTTTCCTACATCGGACGGATCAATGGACAGGGTCATTTATAACCCGCCGAGATTCAACATATTCCAGCAATCCGTTGTACAACTATATGCCGGTCATATCACAGCCAAATATGAAGAATTGCAAGCCAACTCCTCGGGTCTGTCACATCCCTAGTTGTGGTATGACCTAGAATAGCTAGTCATGTGTGCATCATGTTTCAATACCATTTAAATTTGAAATGGGGATTTGTGAAACCCTCAGAAATTATTTCTGGAAATGACCCAGATACAAATTGCTCCAAAAAGGTCCAAGAAAATGTTCATGTTGCTCTCTGAAAATATTGGTCAGAGGTAAAATACTAACAAATATTTTTAGGAGCTCATAAATACTTATTTCGGCCATTTGGAATTAATGCATAATTATTTTCTTTGGATATATATATGTTATATATATAATATATGTCCAAAACTTATGCTAGTTGTTGAGGAGCTCTGGAATAATACCATTAGCTCCTACAAAAATTGGCATATGAAAATAAATTAGTTTAGTATTATTTTTAAGCAGAAACAAATGTCAGAAAATAGAAAACAAAACAAAAATAGAAAGAAACTTGCCTGGGCCACATATCTGTGCAGCCCGGCACTGTGCATCCTAGCTTGGCCCAGCAGCCGGCCCAGCCCACCGGCCACCGCACCGTCCCCCTCCTCACGCCAGTAGGAGGCGTGTGTCTGGCGCACGCGCACGCTCCGCACGCCACGCGAGCTGCCTGCCTGGCCTCTTCCTCGATGCCCTGGCCGCCGCGAACGATGCCACGCAACCCCCGAGGCCTCTCTCGCTCTCTCCAGTCCTCTTCCCCGCTTCTGTCGCCCTCTCCCGCGAACGCCCGAGCACCACCGTCACCGCCGCATGCCGTTTCCGCGCCCACCGCCATGGCCTCGCCTCTCCGACAAGTCCAACAGCTTCTAGCCATCGTCCTCGTCCTCTCCGTCGAGCCACGCACCTTCAGACGGCCTGCATCGCCGCCATCGCCATCGTCTTCCTCCTCAGGCTCCGCCGTCCGCCGCCGTCGATTCACCGTCACCAGGTCTCCCCCGAGCCTGCTGTGCTGCTCCGCGTGATCGTCGTGAGGATCTCCCCGTTTTCCCCTCTCTTCTCCCCCTCATTCCCGCGTCATAGCCATCGTTATACTAGGGACACTTTGTTTTGTCTATGTATTCACACATGTATCAAGTTTTCGGTTAATACAATTCTAGCATGAATAATAAACATTTATCATGATATAAGGAAATATAAATAACAACTTTATTATTGCCTCTAGGGCATATTTCCTTCAGTCTCCCACTTGCACTAGAGTCAATAATCTAGTTCACATCGCCATGTGATTTAACACCAATTGTTCACATCACCATGTGATTAACACCCTTAGTTCACATCGCCATGTGACCAACACCCAAAGGGTTTACTAGAGTCGGTAATCTAGTTCACATCGCCATGTGATTAACACCCAAAGAGTACTAAGGTGTGATCATGTTTTGCTTGTGAGAGAGGTTTAGTCAACGGGTCTGCCACATTCAGATCCGTATGTATTTTGCAAATTTCTATGTCTACAATGCTCTGCACGGATCTACTCTAGCTAAATGCTCCCACTTTCAATATGTATCCAGATCGAGACTCAGAGTCATCCAGATCGGTGTCAAAGATTGCATCGACGTAACTCTTTACGACGGACTCTTTATCACCTCCATAACTGAGAAATATTTCCTTAGTCCTCTAAGGATAATTTTGACCGCTATCTTGTGATCTACTCCTAGATCACTATTGTACTCCCTTGCCAAACTCATGGCAAGGTATACAATAGGTCTGGTACACAGCATGACATACTTTATAGAACCTATGGTTGAGGCATAGGGAATGAATTTCATTCTCTCTATCTTCTGCCGTGGTCAGGCTTTGAGTCTTACTCAACTTCACACCTTGCAACACAGGCAAGAACCCTTTCTTTGACTGATCCATTTTGAACTTCTTCAAAATCTTGTCAAGGTATGTGCTTTGTGGAAGTCCAATTAAGCGTCTCGATCTATACCTATAGATCTTGGTAACCAATATATAAGTAGCTTCACCAAGGTCTTTCATTGAAAAATTCTTATTCAAGTATCCTTTTATGCTATCCAGAAATTCTATATCATTTCCAATCAACAATATTTCATCCACATATAATATCAGAAATACTACAAAGCTCCCACGCACTTTCTTATAAATACAAGCTTCACCATAAGTCTGTATAAAACCATATGATTTGATCACCTTATCAAAGCGTATATTCCAACTCTGAGATGCTTGCACCAGTCCACAGATGGATTGCTGGAGTTTGCACACTTTGTTAGAACCTATAGGATTGAAAAAACCTTCTGGTTGCATCATATACAACTCTTCTTTGAGAAATCCATTAAGGAATGCAGTTTTGACATCCATTTGCCAGATTTCATAAAATGTGGTAGTTGCTCACATGATTCAGGCAGACTTAAGCATTGATACGAGTGAGAAAATCTCATCGTAGTCAACACCTTGAACTTGTCAAAAACCTTTTGTGACAAGTCGAGCTTTGTAGACAGTAACACTACTGTCAGCTTCCGTATTCCTCTTGAAGATCCATTTATTCTCAATGGCTTGTCGATCATCGGGCAAGTCCACCAAAGTCCACACTTTGTTCTCATACATGGATCATATCTCAGATTTCATGGCCTCAAGCCGTTTTTCGGAATTTGGGCTCATCATCGTTTCCTCATAGTTTGTAGGTTCGTCATGGTCTAGTAACATGACTTCTAGAACATGATTACCATACCACTTTGGTGCGGAACATACTCTGGTTGACCTACGAGGTTCGGTAGTAACTTGATCTGAAGTTTCATGATCATCATCTAACTTCCTCACTAATTGGTGTAGGCATCACGAGAACGGTTTTCTGTGACGAGCTACTTTCCAATTCGAGAGAAGGTACATTTACCTCATCAAGTTCTACTTTCCTCACTTTCCTCTTTTGAGAGAAACTCCTTCTCTAGAAAGAATCCATTCTTAGCAATAAATATCTTGCCTTCGGATCTGTGATAGAAGGTGTACCCAACAGTTTCTTTTGGGTATCCTATGAAGACGCACTTCTCCGATTTAGGTTCGAGCTTATCAGGCTGAAGCTTTTTCACATAAGCATTGCAACCCCAAACTTTAAGAAATGGCAGCTAAGGTTTCTTGCCAAACCACAGTTCATACGGTGTCGTCTCAACGGATTTAGACGGTGCCCTATTTAACATGAATGCAAACTGTCTCCAATGCATAACCCCAAAATGATAGTGGTAAATCGGTAAGAGACATCATAGATCGCACCATATCTAATAAAGTACGGTTACGACGTTCGGACACACCACTAAGATGTGGTGTTCTTGGTGGTGTGAGTTGTGAAACTATTCCACATTGTTTTAAATGAAGGCCAAACTCGTAACTCAAATATTCGCCTCCATGATCAGATCGTAGAAACTTTATTTTCTTGTTACGATGATTCTCCACTTCACTCTGAAATTCTTTGAACTTTTCAAATGTTTCAGACTTGTGTTTCATTAAGTAGATATACCCATATCTGCTCAAATCATCTGTGAAGGTCATAAAATAACGATACCCGCTGCGAGCCTCAACACTCATTGGACCGCATACATCGGTATGTATTATTTCCAATAAGTCAGTGGTTCGCTCCATTGTTTTGGAGAACGGAGTTTTAGTCATCTTGCCCATGAGGCATGGTTCACAAGTATCAAATGATTCATAATCAAGTGATTCCAAAAGCCCATCTACATGGAGTTTCTTCATGCGCTTTACACCAATATGACCTAAACGGCAGTGCCACAAGTATGTTGCACTATCATTATCAACTTTGCATCTTTTGGCATCAATATTATGAATATGTGTATTACTACGATCGAGATTCAATAAACCATTCACATTGGATGTATGACCATAGAAGGTTTTGTTCATGTAAACAGAACAACAATTATTCTCTGACTTAAATGAATAACCGTATCACAATAAAGATGATCCTTTCATATTCATGCTCAACGCAAACACCAAATAACATTTATTTAGGTTCAAATCTAATCCTGAAGGTAGATGGAGTGTGTGATGGTGATCGTATCAACCTTGGAATTACTTCCAACACACATCGTCACCTTGTCCTTAACTAGTCTCTGTTTATTTTGCAACTCCTGTTTCGAGTTACTAGTCTTAGCAACTAAACCAGTATCAAATACCGAGGGGTTGCTATAAACACTAGTAAATTACACATCAATAACATGTATATCAAATATACCTGTGTTCACTTTGCCATCCTTCTTATCTGCCAAGTATCTAGGGCAGTTCCACTTCCAGTGACCATTTCCTTTGCAGTAGAAGCACTCAGTTTCAGGCTTGGGTCTAGCTTTGGGCTTCTTCATGGGAGTGGCAACTTGCTTTACATTCTTCTTTAAGTTCCCTTTCTTTTCCTCTGCCCTTTTTCTTGAAACTAGTGGTCTTGTTAACCATCAACACTTGATGCTCTTTCTTGATTTCTACCTTCGCCGATTTCAACATCGCAAAGAGCTTGGGAATTATTTTCGTTATCCCTTGCATATTATAGTTCATCACGAAGTTCTAGTAGCTTGGTGATAATGACTAGAGAACTCTGTCAATCACTATTTTATCTGGAAGATTAACTCCCACTTGATTCAAGCGACTGTAGCACCCAGACATTCTAAGAACATGCTCACTGGCTCAGCTATTCTCCTCCATCTTGTAGGCAAAGTACTTGTCAGAGGTCTCATACCTCTCGAGATGGGCATGAGTCTGAGATACAAATTTGAACTCTTGGAACATCTCATATTCTCCATGGTGTTCAAAATGTTTTTGAAGTCCCGGGTCTAAGCCGTAAATCATGGTGCACTAAACTATCAAGTAGTCATCATACTGAGCTTTGTCAAACGTTCATAACGTCTGCATCTGCTCTTGCAATAGGTCTATCACCTAGCGGTACATCAAGGACATAATTCTTTTGTGCAACAAAGAGGATAATCCTCATATCATGGACCCAGTTCGCATCATTGCTACTATCATCTTTCAACTATTCTGAAGGAACATATCAATATATATAGGAGCTATATCGCGAGCTATTGATCTACAACATAGATATGCAAATGCTATCAGGACTAAGTTCATGATAAATTAAGTTCAACTAATCATATTACTTAAGAACTCCCACTTGGATATTCATCCCTCGAGTCATCTAAATGATCACGTGATCCATATCAACTAAACCATGTCCGATCATCACGTGAGATGGATTAGTTTTCAATGGTGAACATCTCTATGTTGATCATATCTACTATATGATTCACGTTTGACCTTTCGGTCTCCAGTGTTCCGAGGCCATGTCTGTACATGCCAGGCTCGTCAAGTTTAACCCGAGTATTTTGCATGTGCAAAACTGTCTTGCACCCATTGTATGTGAACGTAGAGCTTATCACACCCAATCATCACGTGGTGTCTCGGCATGACGAACTATCGCAATGGTGCATACTCAGGGACAACACTTATACCTTGAAATTCTAGTGAGGGATCATCTTATAATGCTACCGCCGTACTAAGCAAAATAAGATGCATAAAAGATAAACATCACATGCAATCAATATATGTGACATGATATGGCCATCATCATCATGTGCTTTTGATCTCCATCTCCAAAGCACCGTCATGATTTACATCTTCACCGGCTTGACACCTTGATCTCCATCATAGCGTCATTGTCGTCTCGCCAACTATTGCTTCTACAACTATCGCTACCGCATAGTGATAAAGTAAAGCAATTGCATGGCGATTGCATTTCATACAATAAAGCGACAACCATAAGGCTCCTGCCAGTTGTCGATAACTTCTACAAAACATGATCATCTCATACAATAACTTATATCATATCATGTCTTGACCATATCACATCACAACAAGCCTTGTAAAAACAAGTTAGACGTCCTCTACTTTGATGTTGCAAGTTTTACGTGGCTGATACAACCTTCTAGCAAGAACCGTTCTTACCTACGCATCAAACCCACAATGATTTTTCGTCAAGTGTGTTGTTTCAAACTTCAACAAGGACCGGCCGTAGTCAAATTCGATTCAACTAAAGTTGGAGAAACAGACACCCGCCAGCCACCTTTATGCAAAACAAGTTGCATGTTTGTCGGTTGTAACATGCATTAATTAAATAAGAGATAGTAATGATATCCCAATAACATCCATGTTCCAACATGGAACAAACTTCAGCTTCACCTGCAACTAACAACGCTATAAGAGGGGCTGAGCAAAAGCACTAACATAACCAAACAACGGTTTGCTAGGAAGGTGGGTTAGAGGCTTGACATGGCAATATGGGAGGCATGATATAACAAGTGGTAGGTAGCGCGACATAGCGATAGAGCGAACAACTAGCAAGCAAAGATAGAAGTGATTTCGAGGGTATGGTCATCTTGCCTGAGATCCCGCAAGGAAGAATAACAAGCCCATGATGAAGACAAACGAACGTAGTTGAACGGATCCTCACAACTCCGAAACGAAACCGAAGCTAACAAGAGAAGCAACCCGGAAAGAAGCAGACAACATAGTAAACCAACAAGCATAACCATGGCATGATGCACAACCAAGTATGATGCATGTCCGGTTTAAATATGCATGGCATGGCAAAGTGCACAACCAACACTACAAGTTAAGTGGAGCTCAATATGCAACGAGTTGCATATTGACGGAACACCACATCAATTATTTAGTTCTCTCTCGTTTAAACTACTCAACAATATCAAATGTTGTTAAACATGGCAAGAGGTGAAGCATGAGTAAACTACACATTCTAAACAATTTAAATGGGGCCAGAAACATCAAACAACAATTCCGGTAAATCCCCATATGCATTTAGCAGTTTAATGCAAACAACAATTTTAAACATTTTAAATGTTGCGGATGACATGTGCAAGTTATGCAATTTTATGAAAATGTTGATAAGAGCATGATATGAAGCATTTTTCGTCGTGGCAGAAATGGAAGGGTGCCACGGCGACGATAATGAAAACGGTGCCACGGAACAATCCGGTTCCGGTAACTCGATTGAGATGCCGGTGAAAAAGATAGGGCATGAGCGAGTTGAGCAAGATGGTGGGGTGCTCCCGACTACCGGGTTCCCACGGGTTAGTGGCATGGAAACAAGAGACAAATCGGACATGGTGCAAACATATGGTGCATCTCATACAACACGCGCATTCTGTCCACGAGCGTCGTCTCAGGGTTATACCTTCGAAGCACGCCTTCGGGATGGATCGAGTTCGTAGAGGGAAGTAGACGTTCTCGGGACGGTTGAAGTGGAAATAGGCGTTCATATTCGGGAACCGGTAGAGGTACGGGTCTTCGACAACGGTCGTCGTACATGCTCCGAGGTCGTTGATAGAGGTTCTCGCATGCTCCAGGGTCGTCGGTAGAGGTTCTCGCGATCTCGGCGACGATGGTGGTACACGTTTTCGTAGATGCTTGAATCATCAATAGCGGTACTTGGTGAATCCCGAAACGGTCTTGGCGTCTTCGCGCGTAGGGGTACTTGGCGTTCTCGTGTAGCCGAACTTGAGGGGCATCGACATCGTTGTACTTGGGATATACACCAGGGCAACTAATGTCGAGCATACGATGATGCCGCCCGTTTTCATTTCGTGAAAGTCCCCGGCAGAGGAAAGGGCTGTAGGTGATGGCGCGTTCTGCTTCTTAGGGCGATGAAATCGTTCCTATGGGATCGTGCGTGGCAGCTGGTATAGATGATGATGAAAGGCGGGCCGCTTGAACCGGGACCTATTCTCATAATAGGCAGCAAGCAAAGCTAAATAGGAAAGGGGGCGACTGATGACTGCCTTTTTCGTCAGAAATCAAAAAGGGTGGAATGTGGAGCTAATATGGCTGGCTACAAGTATAGCCAAAGAAAGATGAGACGAGACGGACTGTGAGAGGACGCAGCGGGACTACCAGGGGAAAGCCCGCCCCCGCTAGCTAACATAGATATCTATTCTCGGTGCGCATATTCGAGATTTAGAATCTCTTTCCGACCAGGCCAGGCCGAATCGGGCCACCACTTGGGATGGGAATGGCTCAGCCCACATGCATCATTTGATGAAAGCACTCCAGTCCAGTCGCCTCCGATCAGTGGCTTGTCAACCACCGGACCGTAGCTCCTCACCAAATGCCCCTGCGTTGGGGCAACACAGCACATGACTAGTTCGCTCAAGGACCACACCCTCTCGAGAGCAGGATGCCGGCCGAGATGGAGCGCCAACCTAGACTTTCCTTGGGCTTGCCTTACCCCAACATCTAAATAAAGGGCGGGCGCCGAAAAGGAAGCAGTGACGCCTTTTCGACGAAAGCTTAGCTTGGTAGGCGCAGCTTACTCACCCTACTCCCTTAGACAATGCAATGCTCTGAACACGAAAGTTTGCAGTTCAGCCCTCTTCTCCCATGCAGAGTCGCAGGCAGCGCCTCGGATAAAAGCACGGACGAGCCACATGCAGGGAAACTTGCACGTGTGGTTCTGGCCGGGGACCCCGGTATACTGTACTAATATGTGTAGGTCCCTGTAATTCGAGTGAGATTGTCATGGCGCAAAAGCAGATATGGTCCGCTATTCCCTTGTTCCCCGTATTGGTTATGTTCCTTATTCCTCGTCTAGCAGAAACTAATCGAGCTCCGTCTGATCTCCCAGAAGCGGAAGCTGAATTAGTTGCAGGCTATAATGTAGAATATGCGCGGGATGCGATCCTTAATAGTTCACTGTTGGCGGAAGCCAATGTCTCGGGGACTCATTCTGACTTAAACAAGGGGTGGGTCTTTACCAACTTCCAAATCCAAGATTTAGGGGAAAAAAAGAGGGGCAGGGCACTCTTCATTCTTCATTCGAAACTCATGAATGTCGGGTCGGAGGTTTTTGCCTTGTTATCAAAAGGGGGAGTTGGGTAAAGCAAACTCCCTCCTTGGACGAGCACGGGGCTTAGTCAAGTAGAACCGGGTTGCGCTGCTTGATGCTCCGATCGAAAACAAATCAGTGGGGCCATGCCGGTACGACAGAATATGCGTTAGAAAGGTCAATCCCCCCCCCCCTTTTTTTGATTTTTTTAATGAAAAACCGGGCCGAACTTCTAAAAAGCAGCCCACCCGCTTCCATAGAACAATATCGCGGCAACGTAGACCTAAGTGGATTTATTGGATCCTGGGGAACCATCACAAGTACGGCCGGCCTATAGAACGAGAATGTCGTGTCGTCCAGCGGAGCTTAGAAGAAGGTGACTCGGAGCCTAAGGAAGGTGACTCGCGCAGACAGCTGACTCCTTTTCAATAGAAAGGAATAGCCAAACCTACCCAGCTGGCTGGTCAATCTCAGTGATCTTATCGGCCGGCAAAGCGGAGACGGACGACCACGGTCCCGACCTTACCAGCACCGTAGGTTTACTAATCAATGAAGCCCCTCAACCTACTATCTTTTCTTACAAACTCAACCAAGCCTAACCAAACCCCATGCTCACGACATGTTCTTGATATTGATTGAGTTGGAGGGAGTCAGAGACTACCACGGAATCCTTCCATAGTCACCCCGGTGACCTTCGTCACCAAAGCGTCACGACAGTTTCCAAGACCCCTCATATAATCTCCAGTGGGGATCAGTCGGAGCACGTAGGAATGCCGACCACTACATAAGCCACGTCTGGCTGAGGCGAGCAGCAAGCGGGGGAGAGTATTTTGAAGTACAAGAACGTTGGGGTGGGACGCTAGTACTTAAACTAGGGTTGCTTCTTAGCGCTAATCTTGCGTTTTTCAGCAGTTAGTTGTAGCGCGCCTTCCCTCCTTCTCTCATTTCGGAAAGATTTGGCAGTATTTTCTTATGATGACCTGGTCGAGAGAGTACGAAACATCGGTGTAAAAGATTGAGTGGGATGGTCCATGGGTACTTGACAAATATGAAACAAAAACGCAACAGCGGTCATGCGCAAAGAGGCCCCGGTCTCGCAAGACTTGGCATGAACTCAAAAGAAGTGGCACAAAGGCCTCGGTTCGAAGGTGGGGGTCCGAGCTGGTGCACTGCAGCAAGGCGACGCGAGGAGGGCCATGGCAGGCACGGGTCTGCCGGACCTGCAGCTCCGGCTGATGACGATGGCAGAGGAGACCTTGGGGTCGGCCCTGGCATCAACTTGACCAGGAGAAGGCGGAGGTTGGCGCATGTGGTCGTCGGACATCACAGATGATGCCAGAACGAGCCATGAGGAGGAGCACGGAGCTTGAGGCGGCGGGAACGGGCGCACAGGGTCACAACGGCAGCATGGCCTTGAGACGATGATGCCATGGGGATTGGTTCCCTGGGCGGCTCCGGTGACAGGGGGTCAGGGACAGGGCACCTGCAAGGGGAGGCACATGGGACTTGACGCGGCGGCGGCTTAGCGCTGAGGAAGGAGGAGGCGGCGCAGGTTGGTAGAGGAGGGCGGCTCGCGTCCTCGGGGTCCCCTGCTCGCGAGCATAGGGAGATGGCGGCTCTGGACGGTCGTCCGGGCTTGCGAGATCAAGAGGGAAGAGGGGGTTCGAGCAGAGCGCTGAAAGGAGATGGGGATCGAGATCCTCTCTTGATGGCACTGGTAGGAACGAGAGGGAGAGGACGAGGGGATCGGGGAGATGGGGGTTTCGGCCTAGGGTTGAGGCCTCGAGGTTGCCGGCTGGGCCTCTGGGGTTTTGTTGGCCGGCCTGGACTAGTGGATTGCGGGGGCTGGGCTGGGGTCTCTGTTGCTGCTGCTTTCTTTTCTTTTGCATTTCTTCAGACAGAAATACAAAAAGGAAAGAGCAAGGGAAAAAGGAGAGGAGCTAGAGAAATATAATAATATTCTCATGATCCTGAAAATGTGATCTATTTAACAAAATTGGTTTGGAGATTTTTAAAGGAAGTAAAAATAATTCTAGTTTGAATTAAATTCAAACTTGAACCATTTTAAACCCTAACCAAAACAATTCCAATTGAGATGAAATTTTACAGAGAGGCTAGGTACATGGTGTTAGAATATTGGGGAAAAGATGAACATCAAAAGAGAAGGGAAATGGCACTTGCATCCATGGAAGAAAGGGAAGGAAGGAGGAGTGATGGTGCAAGAACCACACATGGAGCATGCAACAATACAACATGCATGAATATGACAATGCACATGATGATTATGAGAATGCAAACAGACACAAGCACAAATGCAATATGACAAGGTAAGCATGGAAATGCAATGAGTAGAACAACATAACAAAACAAGATGAGCCTGGAAGATGGAACCCCAAATGGAATTGGATGGAGATCAACATAGATATATTGCCAAATATGGAAGTTTTACATCTGGGGTGTTACAACTTGTAACACCCACAATGCAGCTATATCTCCCACGTGTCGGGGCACGTCTTAGAGGCATAGCCGCATGGTAGGTTTGTCACAAGAGGGGTAATCTTCACATAATCCCATGTACTGAATAGAAAGGGATAAAGAGTTGGCTTACAATCGCCACTTCACACAAATACAAGTTAAGCATACATCATCCAGATTACAATCAAGGTCCGACTACGGAACAAAAAATAAAAGAAGAAAACCCCAAATGCTAGATCCCCGATCGTCCCAACTGGGCTCCACTACTGATCAATCGGAAAAGACACAAGACAACGATCAAGATCTTCATCGAGCTCCCGCTTGAGCTCGGTTGCGTCACCTGCACTGGTATCATCGGCACCTGCAACTGTTTGGAAGTATTCGTGAGTCACGAGGACTCAGCAATCTCACACCCGTAAGATCAAGACTATTTAAGCTTATGGGTAGGAGAAGGTAATGAGGTGGAGCTGCAGTAAGCACTAGCATATATGGTGGCTAACATACGCAAATAAGAGCGAGAAGAGAAGCAGCGCAACGGTCGTGAACTAGAAGTGATCAAGAAGTGATCCTCAAACTACTTACATTCACGCATAACACAAGAACCGTGTTCACTTCCCGGACTCCGCCGGAAAGAGACCATCATGGCTACACACGCGGTTGATGCATTTTAATTAAGTCAAGTGTCAAGTTCTCTACAAGCGGATATTAACAAATTCCCATCTGCCACATAACGGCGGGCACGGCTCTCGAAAGTTTATACCCTGCAGGGGTGTCCCAACTTAGCCCATCACAAGCTCTCACGGTCAACGAAGGATATTCCTTCTCCCAGGAAGACCTGATCAGTCTCGGAATCCCAGTTACAAGACATTTCGACAATGGTAAAACAAGACCAGCAAAGCCGCCCGATGTGCCGACAAATCCCGATAGGAGTCGCACGTATATCGTTCTCAGGGCACAACGGATGGGCAAGACGTCGGGTTGGCATAGTGATAAGCACATTTCATATACATCTTTTGGCACTTATATATGCGGTTTATTGAGATATGACCATCAATTCTTGCTAAGTTTAGTTGAATATTTGCATGAAAATCATATAATGAATCATTTACTAGTCATTGTGTTTCTTTTGCAGCAAAGTGCGCAAAGGCACTATAAACTACAAGTTTATGTCCATGTGGCAATCGAGATGAGCATATGAAAGAAGAGAAGGAAGAGGGACTTGAGTGTGATGAATATTAAAGCTTCAAGGGCAAGAAAGAAAGAGTGGAGGGATCAACTTGTGAAGTAGGCAGAGAAGTAGAAGGGCCAAAGTGCAAAAGTGTAGATCCGAGTAGAGGATCAAAATCCCTAGCACGCCTTAATTTTGGATCGGGCCTGGCTACACCTCTGTCTCTCCCTCACCTCTCCTTCTCCAGCTCCGGCCGCTGCCACGGCCAGGCCGGCGTGGTGGTGCACCTCCCATCCATCAGCCCCGCAAGACACCACCATCACCATCCATCACCAGCGCCATCTATCCACACCTCATTGCCATCCATCACCAGTGCCATCTATCCACACCTCATCGCCATCCACCCACCACCAGCACCATCACCACCTCTCCCCTCACTGCACCCCTGTTGTCGTCTTCCCGAACCTCTACTGCTCCTCTCCTCCAATCTGAATTCTTCTGCCATTCCCTGTGAACCTTGTTGTTGCTCCATACCCATCGACTGACCAAGGACCTGAAGTCCTTCTTCCCTTTGCTGCTGCTCCTCTTCTCCTAATCTTGTTGTTGCTCTTCCTGAACCCCTGCTGCTGCTCCTTCTCTCCTCCACCTCTTGCTGCTGCTCCCTCTCCCATGAACCTATTGATGTTCCTCTCTCCTTGCGCCCTCTTGCTGTTGTTCTTCTCCGACTCCTTCCGCTCCTTCCCTCGTTCCTGCTGCTGCTATCTCAACCTACTGCTGCTTCTTCTTCGTCTCAAACGCCCCCTGCTGTTGTTCTCTCCTTCTCTGCTGCTCCTCACCCACCAACCTGCTGCTACTTCTTCTCCCTCAACCTCCTGCTGCTGCTATCTCCCTCTCTCTCTCTCTAAATTTCTGTAGATTTGAGATTGAATGTAATATTCAGATTTGTCTAGTGCTATGATATGTTTAATTTCAGACTCAAGCTTGTGTGGTTTTAAATTGTTGATCTAAAAACTGAATTGTGGCATATGACCCTCTGTTCTTATGTGTGGTAATTAGTTAAACCCGTCACTTGTGTTTTGTACTTCTTGAATAAATGAGTTCATCTTGTAGTACCTGTGGTAGCTTTGTACCTGTGATATAAATATATATTTGTATGGTGATATATTTCTGTCCCTGTCACATTATTGCTTCTTCCCTCTGTTACATTGTATGTTAGTTATATATGTTTGTGTTGTGATATCAAGTACGTGTGATGTATACATATGTGAGTGTGATTGTGATGTGAAATTTCTTTCCTTGTTCCGTAATCTTACGTTTGCCCCTTTTACATACTTTCTAGTAATATATGTGTTCTTTTATTGTAGATTTCCTTTTGTAGTCTATGTATGCATGTCTTGGTGTTTTATTGTCTCTAGTAAAACAAAAATACCAAAAATACAGTGAAGATAATTTGAACCTTCCATTGCTTATTCTCATTTTGTTTGTCATCAACTTTGGTTAGTTTAGGTCTATATTTCCTTGCTATCATCATCTAAATTCTATCACCTAGCTTTAGCCGAGCATAGTTGTTGTCGCCTAGTCCCTATGGAGAACACGACACTCGCAGTCCGGGCAAAATATCCCACTATACTTACAATTGATCACATAGACACTGGTTGCCCAGGGGGCGCCGGACATCGCCCAGTTTGGACCAACACTCGGAGGAGCACTGGCCCGGGGGTTTAAAATAAAGATAACCCTTGAGTCTGAAGAACCCAAGGGAAAAAGGCTTAGGTGGCAAATGTTAAAACCAAGGTTGGGCCTTGCTGGAGGAGTTTTATTCAAAGAGAACTGACAAGGGGTTCCCATAACACCCAACCGCGTAAGGAACGCAAAATCAAGGAACATAACACCGGTATGACGGAAACTAGGGCGGCAAGAGTGAAACAAAACACCAGGCATAAGGCCGAGCATTCCACACTTTACCAAGTATATAGATGCATTAAATAAATAAGAGATAGTAATGATATCCCAATAATATCCATGTTCCAACATGGAACAAACTTCGGCTTCACCTGCAACTAACAACGTTATAAGAGGGGCTGAGCAAAAGCGGTAACATAGCCAAACAATGGTTTGCTAGGAAGGTGGGTTAGAGGCTTGACATGGCAATATGGGAGGCATGATATAACAAGTGGTAGGTAGTGCGACACAGCGATAGAGCGAACAACTAGCAAGCAAAGATAGAAGTGATTTCGAGGGTATGGTCATCTTGCCTGAGATCCCGCAAGGAAGAAGACCAAGCCCATGAAGAAGACAAACGAACGTAGTCGAACGGATCCTCACAACTCCGGAACGAAACCAAAGCTAACGATAGAAGCAACCCGGAAAGAAGCAGACAACATAGTAAACCAACAAGAATAACCATGGCATGATGCACAACCAAGTATGATGCATGTCCGATTTAAATATGCATGGCATGGCAAAATGCACAGCCAACACTACAAGTTAAGTGGAGCTCAATATGCAACGATTTGCATATTGACGGAACACCACATCAATTATTTAGTTATCTCTCGTTTAAACTACTCAACAATATTAAATGTTGTTAAACATGGCAAGAGGTGAAGCATGAGTAAACTACACATTCTGAACAATTTAAATGGGGCTGGAAACATCAAACAAAAATTCCGGTAAATCCTCATATGCATTTAGCAGTTTAATGCAAACAACAATTTTAAACATTTTAAATGTTATTATCATGATGCGGATGACATGTGCAAGTTATGCAATTTTATGAAAATGTTGATAAGAGCATGATATGAAGCATTTGTCATCGTGGCGGAAATGGAAGGGTACCACGGCGATGATAACGAAAACGGTGCCACGGCAACATTCCGGTTCCGGTAACTCGATTGAGATGCCGGTGAAAAAGATAGGGCGTGAGCGAGTTGAGCAAGATGGTGGGGTGCTCCTGACTACCGGGTTCCCACGGGTTAGTGGCATGGAAACGAGAAACAAATCGTACATGGTGGAAACATATGGTGCATCTCATACAACACGTGCATTCGGTCCACGGGCGTCGTCTCGGGGTTATACCTTCGAAGCACGCTTTCGGGGTGGATCAAGTTCGTAGAGGGAAGTACACGTTATCGGGACGGTTGAAGTGGAAGTAGTCATTCATGTTCGGGAACCAGTAGAGGTACGGGTCTTCGACAACGGTCGTCGTACACGCACCGAGGTCGTCGATAGAGGTTCTCGCATGCTCCAGGGTCGTCGGTAGAGGTTCTCGTGATCTCGGCGACGACGGTGGTACACGTTTTCGTAGATGTTCGAATCATCGGTAGCGGTACTTGGTGAATCCCGAAACGGTTTGGCGTCTTCGCGCGTAGGGGTACTTGGCGTTCCCGTGTAGCCGAACTTGAGGAGCATCGACATCGTTGTACTTGGCGTCCATGGGTACTTGACAAAGATGAAATGAAACACAACGGCGGTCATGCGCAAAGAGGCCCCGGTCTCGCAAGACTTGGCATGAACTCAAAAGAAGTGGCACAAAGGCCTCGGTTTGAAGGTGGGGGTCCGAGCTGGTGCACTGCAGCAAGGCGGCGCGAGGAGGGCCATGGGAGGCACAGGTCTGCCGAACCTGCAGCTGCGGCTGATGACAATGGCAGAGGAGACCTTGGGGTCGGCCCTGGCATCAACTTGACCAGGAGAAGGTGGATGTTGGCGCCTGTGGTTGTCGGACATCGCGGATGACGCCAGAACGAGGCATGAGGAGGAGCAACGGGGAAGGAGCACGGAACTTGAGGCGGCGGGAACGGGCGCGCAGGGTCACAATGGCAGCGTGGCCTTGAGGCGACGACGCCATGGGGATTGGTTCCCTGGGCGGCTCCGGTGACGCTGGAAGAAGGCAGCACCGGCAGGCAACGCAGGGGGCCAGGGACAGGGCACCGGCAAGGGGAGGCACATGGGACTTGACGGGACGGCGGCTTGGCGCTGAGGAAGTTGGAGGCGGCGCAGGTTGCTAGAGGAGGGCGGCTCGCGTCCTCGGGGTTCCCTGCTCGCGAGCACAGGGAGATGGAGGCTCCGGCCGGTCGTCCGGGCTTGCGAGATCGAGAGGGAGGAGGGGCTTCGAGCAGAGCGCTGAAGGGAGATGGGGATCGAGATCCTCTCTTGACGGCGCTGGTGGGAATGAGAGGGAGAGGGCGAGGGGATTGGGGAGATGGGGGTTTCGGCCTAGGGTTGAGGCCTCGAGGTTGCCGGCTGGGCCTTTGGGGTTTGGTGGGCCGGCCCGGACTAGTGGCTTGCGGGGGCTGGCCTGGGTCTCTGCTGCTGGTGCTTTTTTTTTTCTTTTCCATTTCTTCAGACAGAAATACAAAAAGGAAAGAGCAGGGGAAAAGGAGAGGAGCTAGAGAAATATAAAAATATTCTCATGATCCTGAAAATGTGATCTATTTAACAAAATTGGTTTGGAGATTTTTAATGGAAGTAAAAATAATTCAAGTTTGAATTAAATTCAAAGTTGAACCATTTTAAACCCTAACCAAAATAATTCCAATTGAGATCAAATTTGACAGAGAGACTAGGTACATGGTGTTAGAATATTGGGGAAAAGATGAACATCAAAAGAGAAGGGAAAATGGCATTTGCATCAATGGAAGAAAGGGAAGGAAGGAGGAGTGATGGTGCAAGAACCACACATGGAGCATGCAACAATACAACATGCATGAATATGACAATGCACATGATGATTATGATAATGCAAACAGACACAAGCACAAATGCAGTATGACAAGGTAAGCATGGCAATGCAATGAGTAGAACAACATAACAAAACAAGATGAGCCCGAAAGATGGAACCCCAAATGGAATTAGATGGAGATCAACATGGATATATTGCCAAATATGGAAGTTTTACATCTAGGTTGTTACAAGTATATAGATGCATTAATTTAAAATAAGAGATATTGTGATATCCCAACATATCCATGTTCCAACATGGAACAAACTTCAGCTTCACCTGCAACTAACAACACTATAAGAGGGGCTGAGCAAAAGCGGTAACGTAGCCAAACAACGGTTTGCTAGGAAGATGAGTTAGAGGCTTGACATGGCAATATGGGAGGCTTGATATAACAAGTGGCAGGTAGCGGGACATAGCGGTAGAGCGAACAACTAGCAAGCAAAGATAGAAGTGATTTCGAGGGTATGGTCATCTTGCCTGAGATCCCGCAAGGAAGAAGAACGAGTCCGTGAAGAAGACAAACGGACATAGTCGAATGGATCCTCACAACTCCAGAACGAAACGGATGCTAACGAGAGAAGCAAGCAACATAGTAAACACACAATTATAAACATGGCATGATGCACAACCAAGGATGATGCATGTCCAGTTTAATGAGGCATGGCATGGAAAAGTGCAGCAAACAATACTACAAATTAAGTGGAGCTCAATATGCAACGAGTTGCATATTGACGAAACACCACATCACGTATTTAGTTCTCTCTCGTTTATGTACCCAACAATATTAAATGTTATTAAACATGGCAAGGGGTGAAGCATAAGAAAGCTACCTATCTAGGCAAGTATAAATGAGGCCGAAACATCAAACAACAAATCCAGAAAATCCTCATATGTAAATTTTGGAGTTGTTAAACATGCAAAGTAATGCCACCGTGTTAAACTATGCATTTTTCTACTGCATTTACATATAAAGTTTATTTAAAATGGAGCTACGGTTGATTATTTATGAAATAAATCATTTTAACATGGAAATTAAGCAAAATATATGCAAACATCATTTTAAACATGGATGAAAGTTGCAAATTATGAAACTAGATGAAATTCTAAGCAAGTTACATGTTTACAATTTTTACATAACATGCACGGTTGTTGACTTTTAATATGCATGAAGTGCAAGGGGTTTTCTGAAAATCTAGCATTCTCTAGAAAAATAGCTAAATCGCAGAACCTAAAAAAACTACACGGGCCGGATCTGGAACGGGGGCCAAACAGGGCAGGCACTGGGGCAGCTCACCCATGGGCTTCGGCCCGTGCGGAGAAGAGGAGGCAGGCCTGCTGGATGCGGTTGCTGGGCCGGCTCGCTGGACGCGGCCCAGGGACTGGTCAACGGGCGCAGGGACGCTCCCTCCCGTCGTGCTCACGCCCGAGCAAGGGAAGGGGCACCGACGGTGGCGGCTTGCAGGCAGCGGGGCCACACGGACCAGGCGGAAGGTCGTCGGCGAGCGCATGATGGGGCGGATCCGGTGGGGATGGACCGGAGATGGCCGGATCCAACGGCGGCTCGTCGTGGGGCGACGGCGAGGAAGCCCTGGCGCAGCACTGACCAAGGAGGAGAGCAGAGAGGTTAGGGAGAGAAAGAGAGACGGGGAGGAGAGGAGCGGGACAAGGCCGGTCCTGGACTCATCTCCGACGATGGCGGCGGCAGATGGCTGCGGCAAGCGAGGTCGAAGCACGGGGCCGGGTTGCTGCGAGATCCGGGAGGCGAGCTCAGGGAGGAGCGGGGTGAGTCCCTCGGCATAGGGTGACGCGCCTGCGGGCGCGCGATGGCGGCGCAGCTCCGGGCCCGGGCGGGCTTCAGATGGGCCTCACGGGCCGGCGGCCGGGAGGTGGGAGGTGGCGGTTGCAGAGTGGAGGAGGCTGGCGGCATGCGGTTTTCGAGGAAAACACTAGGGTTTTTCAGATGAGGAAGGCTAGGGTGTCCATATATAGCAGTTTTTGGCTAGGGTTAGGGGGTTTTACTCCGTTTCTGGACCCTCCGATCGCAATCGAACGGTTCCAGTCAGAGGGGGGTTAGGTGGGCTGCAGGTGGGCTGTGCTAGAGAGAGATGGGCTGAGAAGAGAGGAGAGAGAGGGGGGGGGGCCGGCAGCAGTTTCGGAGACCGAAAACGTCTGACGTTTGATCGACTATATTGTCGCTATAGTTATACGTTGGGGCATCAAACGAACTCCGAATGCGATGAAATTTGACAGGCGTTCTATCTACACTATAATAAGACCGCACGCCAACTTTCATCCCATTCCGAGAACATTTTGTGGACACTTATAAAATAATATTTCGGACATGCCGCGAGTGCGTGCAAGTGTGTCTGGGCTCAAAACGGACAAAGGAAAGAACTGGGAGACCCGGACGGATGCAAGTTTTGAAAACATGATGATGCAATGCACATGATGACATGGCAAGATGCAACACGCAAGCGAATGACAAGGCAACAACAGCGAATAACTGGAAGACACCTGGCGCAACGGTCTCGGGGCGTTACAACACTCCACCACTACAAGAGGATCTCGTCCCGAGATCTAGGATGTCACCGGAGAGAAACGAAAGAGGAAGAGGTAAAACAAAGTTGCTTCTTGGACAAACGATTGAAACCACGAACCTTGAGAGGTTGAACAAATTGAAAGAAATAATACAACAAAGATGAACAAAGTTGAAAACACTCCGTTAGAAAAGAGGAAAAAGGAATATTACAAGAACCTTGTAGGTTGAAAGACATAAGAAAAAGGGTTGCAATGGACAAGAAGTACATGCAAGAACTCCGGTTGAAACGAGATGTACAAGGAACGATAAGGATCAATTATGACAACACTTCGGTTGGAAATGGAAGGCAATAATATGGACTTGGCAAAATGAAAGCACTTAGATGAGAGTCCGGTTAGAAGAGGAATGATAGACACAACACTCCGGTTGAAACAAGATAGAGAAGGAATAAGAATGATATAATTTGGGCAGCTCTCCGACTATAAATGGAAGGAATTGAACATGAACTTGACAAGATGAGAGGATACTTGATGAAAATAGCAACACACTGCCTCCGGAACTATTGAAAGAATGGAACAAGGGGTAAGAAAGATTTCAGGTAGCACTCCGGTTGAAAAGGGAGGCAAAATTTAATAAGATGAGAGATCTTGAATGAAGGGCACGACACTCTGGTTGAATGGATAAGCAAAGGAAAGACCATGGTATTTGACAAAAAAATGGGAAGATGGGTCAAAGAGTGCACCATCACAATGCTTCGGGAATGAATGAATAGAAGCTAGATCGCTAGGAAGAAAGAAAGTAGAACAAAATGATAACTTCTACCACCAATGAATTAGTAAAGCACCCTTCCAAGAAGCTTAAAACGGAGTTGTTGGAAAAACCAACAACGAAACGAATAATCTTGTAGTGGGCTTATGGAAAACATCTCAAAACTGAGGTGAAATTCTGCCACTAACGGAAACAATAGATTGGATTGATATCAACAAGGAGACGAGAAGCTTATTTCACCAGGAGGATAAATGAAGAACTTGGGTCATTTATAAGCACCATAAGTAGCAACAATCCTTAGGGAAAGCTTTAGGTGAAATATAACCCAAGATAACCCCAATGAAGAGATTGATGGGTTGCAAAGGATCTCATGAACAAATTGAAAATGATGGGTTTAAAATATGTCAATCCGGACAACATGTGAATCATGAAACACGAGGAGAAATTGCCAAGGATGACATAACACCATCCCAAGAGATAAGGTAGAAAGAATTGCACTTCGAATGCAAGATGAAGAATGCTTGAACTCCTCAAAACAAGACATGTGTTGAACACCATGTTTAATTTAGCGTATAGTTTGGCGGACCATAACTTCGAGAGATATCTTGAAGAACAATTGAAGAATGAAAAGAATCCTTGACGAACCACCATGTAGCTTCCATGAAGAACTCGGGTAATAAAAGAATGATCAAAAAGAAGTGAAGGATGAAAAGAATAAGATTGAAGCCTTGCAATGATTAGTTGGAGCTTCGAAATGATATAATTGAAATAACTTAGGGCTCCGGAAAAGAAAGATGAACAACTTGGAACCAAGAATTTCTTCCTCATGAACAAACTCCGGAAGAAGGAATTAATTCATCTCGAGGAAATAAGAATAAGAATTATGTTATGCATATCCTTCACCAATTTAAATTGATGACAAGCAATGGATTGCATACAAGTTATTCTCGTAGGAAGTATTAAGAGAGATATAGCGTAAAGTTGAGAAGGTCTTCAACGAACCACCGGTAGGATTTGGAAATAATGAATGAATCTATATGAGAACATAGGAAGAGGAATCTTGATTGAACCACCGTAAGAATTGAAAATGAACGATGAAAGATAAAGAAACACCAGGAAGAATTAAAGAACGAATGAAGATACTTGAGGGAATTTAGATACATGAGAACGAATAGATCACGACCTGATTAGAAAATACTTGAATGACGCACCGGTAAGATTGGGGAAAGAGAGATGAATGATGAGAATGAATAAATCTGAGATGAAGGGCTCCGGAGAATCAAACTGGAAAGACTCCTGGATTGCCCCGAATGGTTGAAAAGAATTTTCACAATCAAAAACAATTATGAGAGGATGGCATGAAGCTAGAACCATAAATCTTCATGAGAATGGACTAAGATTTAAGAGGAACTCTTCTTCGTTCTTCAAAATCTGAGAATGGTGACGAGATACGGTACCATAAATTATTGAGGCACTCAGGAATGAAGAATAGAAAGGTTTAGCCAACAATGAAAAGAATTTGAAAGATCTTGAAGAAAGACATACGACTGATGACAATCCATTCTTACGTCAACCTTGGAAAATAATTTAAGAGTAACTCCGGAAAATTAGAAGAGTCATGTAAGATCCTGGGAAAAGACCTGTGGGTTAGGGCCCACTCAAGAGAAACACCGTTGGAATGATTTTGAAGAGACATTGCACCGGTTGAATTAAATGGCTCAAAAGAGATAACAACCACGAGATATCTTGAACGGATTGATAATGGAGACACAAATCTTCTGAGATATCTTTAGCACTCCGGAACAATTGAATAGCGAGAAGTGGATGATTAACAGGTGCATCGGCATGATAAAACATTTGAAACGAGGAAAGGATATGATCGACAAAGCTTGACTTGAATCCACCGGAGAAGAAAGAGAACGAATAATGATGAACTTGAAGCTTCGTTAGTATCTTCCTGAGAATCACCGGATAAGAACATTTATTGAAAAGAATGAAGAGACTTCACATGAATAAATAAATAAAGATACTTGATTAAGAAATCTGAGTCCTTGAAGAAAAAGGGTGGGAGGGCGGGAAAACAAAGGCAACTTGGGCAGATGGAATGGACACCATTTACAAAAGGTATGGAATCCACATTTGACATAGATGCAACTCGAATACCACAACACAAAACAAAACAAAGGATTGGCTTGCAGAATAATCTGGAAACAAACGTATGATAGATCCCATATCATATCATGTATCTGTTGGAAAGAATTTCTATGTGATACTTGAATTCCCACTTATAAACTCCCGAAACTTTCTGGTTATGTAATCAGGTGTTGGGGATACAGGGGAAGCATAATATCTCACCCAAACAAACAATTCCTACATCCAGTTGTATCCATCCGTCAACACATAACCAAGAAACCTTCGAAAATCATGTACCTCAACCTTCGAAAAGCATCTGTTATATGAGTTATAGCAATACTCCCGAACTCACACCCCAGTACTGGGTAGTATCGAGGTTATCCCACCAATAACTACATAAAAGAAATTTTCGATGTCGGCGAACTCAGGTATTCCAGAACTGCAACGATAAAATTGTGATGACAACACCACGGAGCTCAACTCCTCGGGACACTGCCACAACCCCTAAATGTCAGGAGGCACCAAGAATAATGTTCTTGTCACAAGAATATCGGAACGATTCCAAGATATCTGCGTGATCCTAAAAAAATTCGTGAAATTTGAGGAGAGGAGAGTCAAAACTTCTATGCCAGGAGGCCTCACCAGAGCGACGAAGGGACTGAGGAGTAAAAAGAATCCTACTCTCCGATATATATAATCCTGAGACTCAAAGCATTTTGTTCTAGACTCAACAACATCAGCGATTCGATCAAGCAGGGGGCTCCTAAGTCGGGGATGGCTCTGATTACCAACTTGTAACACCCAGGATGCGGCTATATCTCCCATGTGTCAAGGCACGACTTAGAGGCATAACCGCATGGTGGTTTAGTCGCAAGTGGGGTAATCTTCACACAATCCCATGTACTGAATAAGAAGGGGATAAAGAGTTGGCTTACAATCGCCACTTCACACAAATACAAGTTAAAGATACATTATCCAGAGTACAATCAAGGTCCGACTACAGAACCAAAATAAAAGAAGATAAACCCAAATGCTAGATTCCCGATAGTCCCAATTGGGCACCACTACTGATCATCCGGAAAAGACACCTAACAACGAACAAGATCTTCATCGAGCTCCCACTTGAGTTGGTAGCATCACCTGCACTGGTATCCTAGGCAACTGCAACTGTTCGGAAGTATCCGTGCGTAACGCCCCGAGACCGATGCGCCAGGTGTCTTCCAGTTATTCGTTATTGTTGCCATGTCATTTGCTTACATGTCGCATCTTGCTATGTCATCATCCGCATTGCATCTTCATGTTTTCAAAACTTGCATCCGTCCGGGTCTCCCAGTTCTCTCCATTGTCCGTTCTGAGCCCAGACACACTCGCACGCGCCCACGGCACGTCCGAAATATTATTTTATAAGTGGCCAGAAAATGTTCTCAGAATGGGATGAAAGTTGGTGTGCGATGTTTTTTTGTTGCTGGTAGGCCACCTACCTAGTTTCATCGCATTTGGAGTCCGTTTGACGCCCCAACGGATAACTATAGCGACAATATAGTCGGTCAAATCGTCAGATGTTTTCGGTCTCCGAACCGGACTGCCTTCTCTTCTCTCCTCTCAGCCCGAGGCCTTCTGCACAGCCCACAAGTTCCAACCTACCCCTCTCGCATCATGTGTCGTCCGATCGAGATCGGAGGGTCCGAAAACCCCTCCTAACCCCCTAACCCTAGCCACCTACCCTATATAAACAGCCCCTAGTCGTTTTTTGGTCAAACCTAGCTCTTCCCCTACCCCTAGACCCCTTTCTCCTCAGATCCGCCGCCTCCAGCTGCAGCCAACCCCCTCATCCTTGATTTCCGGCACCGCCCAGCCGCACCCTACCACTTGGCGCCGCCGCCCCCACGCCCCGAACCAATCCGGGCGTGCCACGTCGCCACCCCCACCCACCAACCACTCCCACGCCGCCACCTCGCCTCCCCAACCGGCTTCCCCCACCGCAGGCCCGCCAGGCCCAGGCGCAGCTGTAGGATCGAAAGTATGTATAGAGGGGGGGTGATTAGACTACTTGACCAAATAAAAATCTAGCCTTTTCCCAATTTTAGTTCCTGGCAGATTTTAGCAACTAAAAGTGCGTTATATCGACTAGAGGGGGTGAATAGGCAATTTTTATGAAATTCTTCACTGAGGAATTTGCCGGTGAGGAAATTCCATAGCGAAGAACTACTAGCAGCAGAATAAGTACTCAAAAGTAAACATAATAGAATACAATCATAGTCATCATGATGAAATGAAGACAGGCACAGAGTACATGAAGCGTAAGCACAGGATAACACATGATGAAGACAAACAGACTGAAGAAATTGAACTGAGGAAATTGAGAAAGTCAAAGTCAAAGTCTTCAAACACAGATATGAACAAGCACACAACTCAGTTATGAGGAAATGAGAGAGTTGAGGAAATGGAACAAGTAAGCTTGGTGAAGACAATGATTTGGTAGACCAGTTACAACTGTTGTCTCAGTTGTACGTCTGGTTGGAGCGGCTGAGTATTTAAACTCGAGGACACACAGTCCCAGACACCCAGTCCTGAACACGCAGCTCAGGACACCAAGTCCTCACCGTATTCTCCTTGAAGTAAGGTCACACAGACCTCGTCCAATCACTCGTGGTAAGTCTTCAGGTGACTTCCGAACCTTCACAAACTTGGTCACTCGGCGATCCACAATTCCTCTTGGATGCTCTAGACCATGACGCCTAACCGTCTGGAAGAAGCACAGTCTTCAAAGGTAACAAGTGTCGGATCCACGCAGGATCAATCTCTTCAGTGATGCTCAATCACTTGGGGTTTGTAGGTGTTTGGGTTTGGGTTTTTCCTCACTTGATGATTTTCTCTCAAAGTCCTCGGAGGATGGGTTGCTCTCAAATGACAAGTGTCAGTTTCTCTCAGAGCAGCCAACCAGCTAGTGGTTGTAGGGGGCGCTATTTATAGGCTAGGGAGCAGCCTGACATGATAAGACATAAATGCCCTTCAATGATATGACCGTTAGGTGGATAGATATTTTGCGACAGCTGGCGCATAGCACAACAACGGTCGGAATTTTGAGTAGCAAATTCCTCAGGGCTATCATGTTCCTCACTGTGTAGGAAATCTGCACTGGCGAATTCCTAACTCCTCAGTCAGAACAAATTCCTCAGAGACCAGAAGAACTTCATCTCTGTCACTAAAGAATATGACTGGACTGTATGAGATTTTCAATGGCTTCACTCGAAGGGATTGGTAGGTGTAGGATTTTGAGTTGAGCATCACATGGAAATTTGTCCTTAGTATTTCCTTGACCCCCTTTAACAGTACGGTGTTTCCTATGACTCAAGAAAGAGAAAATGAAACTATGAAAACAAAAGTCTTCACGCTTCATGTTCCTCGAATGAATACCAAGTCTTCAAGGTCACACCAATTTCTTCACTTTCAAAGTCTTCAGAAAGTCTTCAGAAATCCAAAGTCTTCAGTCGAAGAACTTCATTTTTAGGGGTCGACTTTCTCTGTAAATCTCAAACTCCTCATAGACTTATAGACCTGTGTACACTCACAAACGCATTAGTCCCTTAACCTATAAGTCTTCAATACACCAAAATCACTAAGGGGCACTAGATGCACTTACAATCTCTCCCTTTTTGGTGATTGATGACAATATAGGTTAAGTTTTCAACGGGGATAAACATATGAAGTGTAAATACTGATATTGAGGAATTTGATTGCAAGATATAGAAGAACTCCCCCTGAAGATGTGCATAGTGAGGAATTTGCTTTTGAAGCAATGCACACTTGAAGAGTTGAATCATGGAGATCTCCCCCTATATCTTGTAATTCATACACGCATTTTACATATAACAGTGAAGAATTTGAAATGCATGATGAAATATGGTGACTGATGTAATTCAGCATGCGTGCATTAGCATATATGAGGAATAAGCATGCAGAAAAACATATCAAAAGTATCAGAGCACCAACAGGTTTAAGTTTACAACTCGATCCAATAAAGTCTTAGAAGAACGAGAGTTGTAACTTGAAAAAAATGCCCATATAGAAAGACCCACTTTAAGACTAACTCAAAATTCTCCCCCTTTGCCATCAAATGACCAAAAGGATCGAATATGAGGACTAACGCCCCTGAAGAATATCAAGTTGATGAAGGAGCGCCAGCGTTGTTGGGGTCGTTTGTCGTAGTAGGGCCTGCCGCAGTGTCGTCCAAGTCTTCATTCTCATCAGTGTCGCGCGATGAAGAATATGAGCTGGCCACCAAGGAAGGAACCTTGGCCTTCTTGAATTTCTTCGGTGGAGGTGCAGACCATTCAAAATCTTCCTTGAGACCCATTTTCTTCAGATCGTCTTCACCATACAGATGTGATAGAATGGCCCAGGTGCGACCGAAGACTTCATGGAGGTAGTAATGGTTTTTCTTCACTGCATTGTGTGTAGCAGTCATGTTGTGAAGAAATGAACCAAACTGACGCTTAACCCATTTATGATTTCGATCCACCTTCTGGTGAAGACCAGTCATCACATGAGGAGTAGTGGCTTGAGGAGTAGACTTGGGTGCATTGGCAGAGTCATGTGTGGCAGAGTCATCATTGGTGGAATAAGAGGCAGCTTTGCGAAACTATCCATCCAATGGACGAATGCCTTCATCTATAACAGCTGGTGCCTTGCCCTTTTCATCAACTGAGGAATAGGTCTGCTTGAGGACTTCAATCGGGGGCAAGTAGCTGAGGTGATTCTGAAAATCAGCTTTGTAGTTGAGTGAAGACCTTGTCCTGAGGAATCTTATAATCCAAGGTGCATAAGGCTTCAGCTCAAACGGAGACAGTGCAACATTTTCCAGAGTCCTCATGAAGAAATTGTGATAATTGACAGGAATGCTATGAACGATGTTGAATACCAGATTCTTCATGATGCCAACAATTTCCTCATCAGATGAGTCGTGGCCTTTGATAGGGCTCATTGTCCTCGTAAGAATACGATAGACAGTTCTGGGCACATAAAGTAATTCCTTCACGAGGAATTTGGTTCGTGGGGCCTGACCTGGCTTCAAAGGTTTCATCAGAACTTGCATGTAGTATTTGTAAGCTCAGGTTCACTGTAGATGCAACGAGCTTATTCAAGGGGAGGACTGAGTGGTAAGGCACGAAGCAATTCAGAAGCTGGTGTTGTGTAGTGAGTGTTTTCAGACATCCAGTCTAGTACCCATGAATTCACATCTTCAGAATCTCCTGTGATGTGCAGCGTCGCATAAAATTGAAGAATCAGTTCTTCATTCCAATCACAGATATCAGAGCAAAAGTTTAACAGTCCAGCGTCGTGAAGAACACTAAGGACTGGCACGAAACACGGCAGAGATTCCATATCCACATGAGGAATCTGCTCATGGTAGAAGATTTTCTCTTTGTTGAACAGCACTGAGGAATAGAAATTGGTTTGACTAGCAGTCCAGAAACTCCTCTTCCTAATACGAGCAGAGTTATAAGGGTTGTAGTCTTCGAAGAATACATGCTCACCGAAGAAATCATCAGCCTTGAACTTTTGCTTGCGTGAGAATGGATCCTTTGGCTTGGGCAGAGGAGTGTCAGTGAGTTGCATCACGACCTCAGGAATCGCAATCTCAGGTTCTTCGGGCTGAGGAATTTCTGGTTCCTCTTCAGTGGCAGTCTGCGTCTTCAGATGTTCAACAGCAGCAGTTTCTTCAGCACTAGTGGCTAGAATTTCCTCATGTACAGATGAAGTGGGGTGAGTTTCTTCAGAGCCCATTTGAACAGTTTGTGCGGGGGACTGAGGTATTTGCTGCAACGGTGTGAACATTGGAGAGTTTGGATGCTGACTTTCCCAGAATTCATCACTCATCACGGGTGTGGAGCAGCCAACGTCCACATCTTCATCTTCCATTTCTTCAACGCCAGCCTCTTCAGCTGTGAACTGAGGCATAGGCGAGGAGATAACAGGTGTTGAAGGGATCGTATCCACTTCAATTGTGTAACGAGAGTAATCATCAACAATAACAAAGCCATATTGAGATGCTTCATTTGAAACAGCAGAATAATGATTAGGACCGAAGAGATCCATGTGAAGCAATTCAAATGGGCGAGTGGTGGTCATGATAGTCTTTGCTGGATGCTTGGCCTTTATCATCTTCCTAGCTTCACAGGCTCCACATAGGTGATCCTTGAGGAATTTGACATTCTCGATGCCAATGACATGCTTCTTCTTCGCAAGCGTGTGCAAATTCCTCATGCCTGCATGACCAAGTCGTCGATGCCAGAGCCAGCCTTCTGAAGCTTTTGCAAGTAGGCACACGGCTGGTTGTGCTCCTGTAGAGAAATCAACAATGTACAGGTCTCCTCTCCTAAAGCCTTCGAAGACTTTGGAATTGTCAGCTTCCATAACCACAAGACAACGGTACTTGCCAAAGACAACAACCATATCAAGATCACAAAGCATTGAGGCAGACATAAGGTTGTATCCTAAGGACTCAACAAGCATGACTTTGTCCATGTGTCGATCCTTTGTGATCGCAACCTTACCTAGACCCAATACCTGACTTTTGCCTTTGTCGGCAAAGATGATATGCTTCAGATGCGACGGAGATAATGGAGCATCCATCAATAGATTTTTGTCACCAGTCATGTGATTTGTACATCCACTATCGAGGACCCACTTAGTGGCTTTTGGTTGATCATCCTGCAAATGAATTAGTGCAGCTTACAAACTCATATACTTCATCAGTGAAGAATATGACATCAATTCATCAGATCAATTTCATCAAGCAGAAGAACAGATAAAGCAGTATGAGGACATGAGAAATGAAAGTTCATTTCTTCATGATTAGCATGGGTCCTTTCAGGCATGCTCAGGTCTCCAGCAAATTCTTCAGACGATTACGTACGTCTGGAGACCTGACCCTGCAGAAGAGATTAGTTCTTTTTCTTCACCACCCACATCTGAAGGGGTGGCAAAGAGTTCATCATTCTGCGAGCTCCATAAGAGAAAAGTGGCATAGATGCCAGTCCATTTTGTTTCACATAAGAGGGGTTAGAGTAAGCATAAGAGTAAGCAGAGAAATTCTTCGAGGACTTATGGACATAATGATTTGAAGAATAGTGCACATATCCATAATCCTTAGATCTTCCCTGCGAAACAGATGGGTTAGCATGATGATATTCATATGAGGACTTTGATCCTTTTGAGGAATATGATCCATGTGAGGAGTTTGGTCCGTATGAGGACTTGGATCCATATGAAGAATTTGGTCCATATGAAGAATATGATCTGGGGTTCCTATTCTTCACAGGTGGCGTCATGATGACATTCACCTGAAGATTTTCAAGGCATCTTTTGGGAACCCAGATTTTCTTCATAGGAGGACCGTTCCTACAGTTAGTGCCAACATATCTAGCAAATACTTCACCATTCTGATTTTTGAACAGTTTATAGTTGGAGTCAAATGACTCATCATCAAAACGAGGAGATTCACATGCAAATCCAGATAAGTTAGATGGATCAACTGGAGGTCCCTTTGCAGCAACCCATGTAGTTTTGGGGTACTGCTCAGGCTTCCAATATGTACCATGAGCATTGAGTTTCCTCTCAAAAGCAATACCCTCTTTCCTAGGGTTGCTGTTGAGGATCTGCTTTCTAAGCACATCACAAAGAGTCTGATGCCCTTTGAGGCTTTTCTACATGCGTGTCATGTACAATTCCTTCAGCCCTGCATCGTCAGTGATACTAGCAATGTCCTCAGATGAGGAATTAGTGATAGCAGAGGCATGTGAAGAATTTGAAACATTAGCAGCATTTGAACATTCAGGTGAAGAATTAGCAGATTCACGTTCAATGCATTTCAAACAAGGAGGAACAAATTCTTCCTGAGAAGCGCTGATTTGTTGAGCAAGTAATGAATCGTGCTCCTTCTGAAGATCTTCATAACTCACTCTTAGCTTTTCAAGGTCTTGCTTTCTTTGAAGAAATTCATAAGAAAGCTTCTCATGATCAGATAAGAGAGTGTTATGATCACCTTGAAGATAGTCAAACCTAGTCTGAAGTCTCTGAAGATTTTCAGTCAAGGCTTTAGTGCGATCCATTTCTTCACCCAACATATCATCACTTTTGTCTAGCATGTTTTGAACCTTTTCAAGAGCCCTTTGTTGTTTTATGGTAATCTTAGCAAGTTTAGAATAGTTGGGCTTAAGGTTTTCATCAGATTCATGCTCACTGGATTCAGAGGAGGTATATTTGAGTACCTTGTCACCCTTTGCCATGAAGCAATTGGTGGGAGCATAGTCATCATCGCCTTCATCAGCCTTGTTGGTGAGGTCATTTTCTTCAGTGTTGAAGATAGACTTGCCGACGAATGCAGTAGCGAGAGCTAGGCTCGCCACTCCGGATTCAGACTCCTCAGATGTCTCCTCTTCCTCATTTTCTTCAGATTTAGCCTTAGAGTCCATTTCCTTGCCAATGAATGCCCTAGCCTTCTTGGAGCTGCTCTTCTTGTGATATGAAGACTTTGAGGATTTTGATGATGACGATTTTGTGGATTTCTTCTTTTTCTTCGCATCATCAGAACTGTAATCCTTGTATTTCTTCTTCTTTGATTCCTTTTCCCACTGAGGACAATCTTGAATGTAATGTCCAAGTTTCTTGCACTTGTGACAAAGCCTCCTCTTGTAGTCACTGGATGAGGAATCATTGCTCCTTGAGGGTCTTCCAAGGCGACCACGTCTTGAGAACTTTTGGAACTTCTTCACGAGCAGAGCCAGATCATGGCTTAGTTCTTCAGGATCACCAAGGCTGCTACCAAAGTCTTCATCTTCGGACTCAGATACTGCCTTGGCCTTCAGTGCGCGTGATCTTCCATAGCTCGAACCATAGAGATCTCTTTTTTCAGCAAGTTGGAACTCATGAGTATGTAGCCTCTCGAGAATATCAGCGGGATCAAGTGACTTGTAATCAGCACGTTCTTGTATCATCAATGCCAGAGTGACAAATGAGGAATCAAGCGATCTCAACAATTTCTTCACCACCTCATGGTCGGTGATGTCAGTGGCACCAAGTGCTTGAAGCTCATTCGAGATGTCAGTGAGGCGATCGAAGGTTTGTTGAACATTTTCATTGTTGAGTCTTTTGAAGCAGTTGAAGAGATTGTGAAGAACATCAACTCGAGAGTCATGCTGTGTTGAGACTCCTTCATTCACTTTGGACAACCTGTCCCAGATAAGCTTTGCTGTCTCCAAAGCACTCACTCTGCCATACTGTCCTTTGCTCAGATGGCCACATATGATATTCTTCGCTTGAGAGTCGAGTTGCTTGAATCTCTTCACATCAACAGCATTCAGAGAAGGTGTGACTGAGGGAAAACCATTTTCCACAACATACCAGAGATCGTTATCAATTTCCTCAAGACGCATTCGCATCTTATTCTTCCAGTAGGGGTAGTTCATCCCATCAAAGGTAGGACACCCAGCAGAGACCTTGATCATACCTCCGGTTGACATAACTAAACTCCAGGCGGTTAAACCAAAATCACACAGAACAAGGGAGTACCTTGCTCTGATACCAATTGAAAGTGTGTTATATAGACTAGAGGGGGGGTGAATAGGCGATTTTTATGATATTCTTCACTGAGGAATTTGCCGGTGAGGAAATTCCTTAGCGAAGAACTACTAGCAGTGGAATAAGTACTCAAAAGTAAACATAACAGAATACAAGCATAGTCATCATGATGAAATGAAGACAGGCACAGAGTACAGGAAGCGTAAGCACAGGATAACACAGGATAAAGACAAATAGACTGAAGAAATTGAACTGAGGAAATTGAGAAAGTCTTCAGTCAAAGTCTTCAAACACAGATATGAACAAGCACACAACTCAGTTATGAGGAAATGAAGGAGTTGAGGAAACGGAACCAGTAAGCTTGGTGAAGACAATGATTTGGTAGACCAGTTCCAACTGCTATCTTAGTTGTACGTCTGGTTGGAGCGGCTGAGTATTTAAACTCGAGGACACACAGTCCCGGACACCCAGTCCTGAACACGCAGGTCAGGCACCAAGTCCTCACCGTATTCTCCTTGAACTAAGGTCACACAGACCTCGTCCAATCACTCGTGGTAAGTCTTCAGGTGACTTCTGAACCTTCACAAACTTGGTCACTCAGCGATCCACAATTCCTCTTGGATGCTCTAGACCATGACGCCTAACCGTCTGGAAGAAGCACAATCTTCAAAGGTAACAAGCGTCGGATCCACACAGCATCAATCTCTTCAGTGATGCTCAATCACTTGGGGTTTGTAGGTGTTCGGGTTTGGGTTTTTCCTCACTTGATGATTTTCCTCAAAGTCCTCGGAGGATGGGTTGCTCTCAAATGACAAGTGTCAGTTTCTCTCGGAGCAGCCAACCAGCTAGTGGTTGTAGGGGGGTGGCTATTTATAGGTTAGGGAGCAGCCCGACATGATAAGACATAAATGCCCTTCAATGATATGACCGTTAGGTGGATAGATATTTTGGGACAGCTGGCGCATAGCATAGCAACGGTCGGAATTTTGAGTAGCAAAATCATCAGGGCTATCATGTTCCTCACTGTGTAGGAAATCCGCACTGGCGAATTCCTAACTCCTCAATCAGAACAAATTCCTTAGAGACTAGAAGAACTTCATCTCTGTCACTGAAGAATATGACTGGACTGTATGAGATTTCCAATGGCTTCACTCGAAGGGATTGGTGGGTGTAGGATTTTGAGTTGAGCATCACATGGAAATTTTTCCTTAGTATTTCCTCGACCCCCTTTAACAGTACGGTGTTTCCTATGACTCAAGAAAGATAAAATGAAACTACGAAAATAAAAATCTTCACGCTTCATGTTCCTTGAATGAATACAAAGTCTTCAAGGTCACACCAATTTCTTCACTTTCAAAGTCTTCAGAAAGTCTTCAGAAATCCAAAGTCTTTAGTCGAAGAACTTCATTTTTAGGGGTCGACTTTCTTTGTAAATCTCAAACTCCTCATAGACTTATAGACCTGTGTACACTCACAAATGTATTAGTCCCTTAACCTATAAGTCTTCAATACACCAAAATCACTCAGGGGCACTAGATGCACTTACAGCAACTTTGGACAAGTCAAGCAATCTTAACACAATTCAAGCAAGCATGCAAAGAGTATATGAGCAGCAGAAAGTAAAGCATGAAACTTGCAAGAAAGTAAAGGGAAGGGTTTGGAGGAATCAAACGCAATTGGACACAGATGTTTTTGTCGTGGTTCCGATAGGTAGTGCTATCATACATCCACGTTGATGGAGACTTCAACCCACGAAGGGTAACGGTTGCGCGAGTCCACGGAGGGCTCCACCCACGAAGGGTCCACGAAGAAGCAACCTTGTATATCCCACCATGGCCGTCGCCCATGAAGGACTTGCCTCACTAGCGGTAGATCTTCACGAAGTAGGCAATCTCCTTGCCCTTACAAACTCCTTGGTTCAACTCCACAATCTTGTCGGAGGCTCCCAAATGACACCTAGCCAATCTAGGAGACACCACTCTCCAAGAAGTAACAAATGGTGTGTTGATGATGAACTTCTTTCTCTTGTGCTTCAAATGATAGTCTCCCCAACACTCAACTCTCTCTCATAGGATTTGGATTTGGTGGAAAGAAGATTTGAGTGGAAAGCAACTTGGGGAAGGCTAGAGATCAAGATTCATATGGTAGGAATGGAATATCTTAGTCTCAACACACGTGTAGGTGGTTCTCTCTCAGAAAAAGTAAGTTGGAAGTGTAGGTTCATTCAGATGGCTCTCTCTATGAATGAAGAGGAGGTAGAGGGGTATTTATAGCCTCCACACAAAATCTAACCATTACACATAACTTCCCAAACTCGGTGGGACCGAATGGTTAAACTCGGTCGGACCGATTCAGCAAAGCTAGTGACCGTTAGGGTTTTCGGTGGGACCGACATGCAACTCGGTAGGACCGATATGATTAGGGTTAGGGCATAACGTAATCTCAGTGAGACCGATTACACAAACTTGGTGGGACCGATTTTGGAAATAAGCTAACCAGAGAGTTGGTCAGGTAAACTCGGTGGGACCGATCGCTCATTTCGGTGAGACCGAAACGTTACGAAGGGAAAACAGAGAGTTTACATTGCAATCTCGGTGGGACAGATTGATGACCCACAAGTATAGGGGATCTATCATAGTCCTTTAGATAAGTAAGAGTGTCGAACCCAACGAGGAGAGAAGGAAATGATAAGCGGTTTCCAACAAGGTATTCTCTGCAAGTACTGAAATAAGTGGTAACAGATAGTTTTGTGATAAGATAATTTGTAACGAGCAACAAGTAACAAAAGTAAATAAGGTGCAGCAAGGTGGCCCAATCCTTTTTGTAGCAAAGGACAAGCCTGGACAAACTCTTATAAGATGTAAAGCGCTCCCGAGGACACATGGGAATATCGTCAAGCTAGTTTTCATCACATTCATATGATTCGCGTTTGGTACTTTGATAATTTGGTATGTGGGTGGACCGGTGCTTGGGTACTGCCCTTACTTGGACAAGCATCCCACTTATTATTAACGTCTATTGCAAGCATCCGCAACTACAACAAAAGTATTAAGGTAAACCTAACCATAGCATGAAACATATGGATCCAAATCAGCCCCTTACGAAGCAATGCATAAACTAGGGTTTAAGCTTCTGTCACTCTAGCAACCCATCATCTACTTATTACTTCCCAATGCCTTCCTCTAGGCCCAAATAATGGTGAAGTGTCATGTAGTCGACGTTCACATAACACCACTAGAGGAGAGACAACATACATCTCATCAAAATATCGAACGAACACCAAATTCACATGACTACTAATAGCAAGACTTCTCCCTTATCCTCAGGAACAAAAGTAACTACTCACAAAGCATAAACATGTTCATAATCAGAGGGGTATTAATATGCATATAGGATCTGAACATATGATCTTCCACCAATTAAACCAACTAGCATCAACTACAAGGAGTAATTAACACTACTAGCAACCTACAAGCACCAATCCCGGACTTGGAGACAAGAATTGGATACAAGAGATGAACTAGGGTTTTGAGATGAGATGGTGCTGATGAAGATGCTGATGGAGATTGCCCTCTCCCGATGAGAGGAGCGTTGGTGATGATGATGGCGATGATTTCCCCCTCCGGGAGGGAAGTTTCCCCGGCAAAACAGCTGCGCCGGAGCCCTGGATTGGTTCCGCCAAGGTTCTGCCTTGTGGCGGCCGAGTTTCGTCCGAGAAGATGGCTTATGATTTTTTTTCCCATCGAAAGACTCCATATAGCAGAAGATGGCCACTGGAGGGCCACGAGGGGGCCCACGATGTAGGGGGGCGTGCCCAGGGGGTAGGGCGCACCCCCACCCTCGTGGGCAGGGTGTGGCCCCCTGGTGAAGTTCTTGCCCTCGGTATTTTTTATATATTTGGAAAACATCTTCCGTGAAGTTTCCGAACTTTTGGAGTTATGCAGAATAGGTCTCTAATATTTGCTCCTTTTCCAGCCCAGAATCCCAGCTGCCGGCATTCTCCCTCTTTATGTAAACCTTGTAAAATAAGAGAGAATAGGCATAAGTATTCTGACATAATGTGTAATAACAACCCATAATGCAATAAATATCGATATAAAAGCATGATGCAAAATGGACGTATCAACTCCCCCAAGCTTAGACCTCGCTTGTCCTCAAGCGAAAAGCCGAAATCGAAAAATATGTCCACATGTTTAGAGATAGAGGCGTCGATAAAAATAAAATACAAACATGAGGGCATCATGATCATTCTTAGAACAGCAACTTATATAATTCTTGTCATATGATCTCTAATGCTAGAGTAATAATTCAATCTCAATATCAAGTATGAATCGTAAACTTCATTGAAAACTAACAAACTACAATCTCAGTCATTGAAGCAATTGCAATTTATCATAACATAGGAAAGAGTCAATGTATAAGAGCTTTTCAGCAAGTCCACATACTCAACTATCATATAATCTTTCACAATTGCTTACACTCATGCAATACTTATGGGTATGGAGTTTTAATCGGACATAGAGAAAGATAGGGGCTTATAGTTTTGCATCCCAATGTTTTACCTCAAGGGTAATGTCAACGGTAATAGTTCATGAAAACTCACATCCAATTAGCCATATATACCAGGATCTTTCCAACATATTGTGCTTGCCAAAGTATAAAGTCTAAAAAGGAAGGGTGAAAATCACCATGACTCTTATGCAATGTAGGTGATAAAAGTAAAAGATAGGCCCTTCGTAGAGGGAAGTAGAGGTTGTCATGCACTTCTATGGTTGGATGCACAAAATCTTAATGCGAAAGAATGTCACTTTATATTGCCACTTGTGATATGGACCTTTATTATGCAGTTTGTCACTTTTATTACTTCCATATCACACGATCGTATAAAGCTTATTTCCTCCACACCAATCAATCATACATATTTAGAGAGCAATTTTTATTGCTTGCACTGATGAAAACTTACTTGATGGATCTTACTCAATCCATAGGTAGATATGGTGGACTCTTATGGCAAGACTAGTTTGAGGGTGTTTGGAAGCACAAGTAGTATCTCTACTTGGTGCAATTAATTTGGCTAGCATGAGGGGGAAAGGCAAGCTCATCATGTTGGAAGATACAAGACAATATAATTCATCTCAGATGTAAGAAAACATAACCCATTATGTTGTCTTTCTTGTCCAATGTCAACTCTTTAACATGTCATATTTTAATGAGTGCTCACAATCATAAAAGATGTCCAATATAGTATATTTATATGTGAAGACCTCTCTTTCTTTATTACGTCCTATTAATTGCGACGATGACCAAAACTATGTTTGTCAACCCTCAACAACTTCTATTCATCATACTCTTTCTATGTGAGCTCATTACTCTCCATAAGACTCACATGATCTCTTTGTTTCTTTTTATTCCTTTCTCTTTTTCTTTTATTCACTTAATATCTTGGCAAAATAATAAAGCCCTTGACTCAACACTAATCTTTATTATATAGCTCACGGACTCGATTACATAGAAGGATAATAAAGCAAAACTCGTGACTAGATCATACTAAGAACTTTTATTCTACTAGATCAAGATATTACCAAAAGGATCGAACTAAGAAAAACGGTAAAGATAAAAGTGATGGTGATACGATACCAGGGCACTCCCCCAAGGTTGGCAGTTGCCAAGTGGAGTGCCCATACCCATGTGATTATGTCTCTCTTTTCGGGGATGGTGATGTGATATTCTTGGCGATGATGCCCCTCAAGATACGGTTCTCCTCCTCAAGCTTGTTGACTTGCTGCTTCAGGTCCATCATTTCCTTTCGGAGTTTTCCTGTAACAGCCAAAGCTCCCTGCACCCAAGGGTGCTTCATAGCTGCGGGAGAACCAGTGACACTCTTTTTCATATTCTCATAAGAAAGAAATCTAACATTGGAAGGGATAACCGAGTTTGGAATAGCTGAGCTCTGCAGTTCTCCCATTGTGAATCCAGCTTGGAGGCGGGAAGTGACTTCTTGATCCTCTTCATGGCATCTATCCTCTTCAAATCAGCCTCCATCTCTTCCTCCATTGCTAGCGGGGTCAACATGATTGTTTGTCGTTGATCTCAGTGCCGGATGAGACACCCGGCTCTCCCCGACTGACTCTTGTGAAGACATCTTGCTCTAATCTGCGGCAGCAACAGCTCGAAACAAAGACAGAAGATTTTTGCGTGATATGGGAATCAAAACCCCCGTGAGGTTATATAATGAATTTTTACCGACCAAAATACGTGTCATGTACAAAAATGAATTCCGGAGAGCACACGAGGTGCCCACGAGGTAGGGGCACGCCCAGTAGGGTAGGGCGCGCCCTCCACCCTCGTGGAGCCCTCGTGTCCTTCCCGGACTGCTGCTTAATTTTCTATTTTTCTAAATATTCCAAAACAGAGAAATATTGCCTTAAAACTGTTTTGGAGTCGGTTTACTTACTGTACCACATACCTATTCCTTTTCGGAGTCTGAAACGTTTCGGAATGTGTCCCTTATGTATTCCTCCGGGGTTACGGTTTCAATAACATTGGTTTCAACATTTATGGGATTACCTGAGATATAGTGTTTGGTTCTTTGACCGTTCACCACCTTCGGATTTGTGCCTTTGAAGTTGTTGATTTTTATGGCACCGGAATGGTAGACCTCCTCGATAACGTAAGGACCTTCCCATTTAGAGAGAAGTTTTCCTGCAAAAAATCTTAAACGAGAGTTCTATAGCAATACATAATCACCTACATTAAACTCGCGCTTTTGTATCCTTTTGTCATGCCATCTTTTAACTTTTTCTTTAAACAACTTGGCATTTTCGTAGGCTTGGGTTCTCCATTCATCAAGTGAGCTAATATCAAATAACCTCTTCTCACCGACAAGTTTAAAATCATAATTAAGTTCTTTAATAGCCCAATAAGCCTTGTGTTCTAGTTTGAGAGGTAAGTGACATGCTTTTCCATAGACCATTTTATACGGAGACATACCCATAGGATTTTTATATGCAGTTCTATAGGCCCATAATGCATCATCAAGTTTCTTGGACCAATTCTTTATAGACCTATTAACAGTCTTTTGCAAAATTAATTTGAGTTCTCTATTACTCAATTCTACTTGACCACTAGACTGAGGGTGATAAGGAGATGCAATTCTATGATTAACATCATATTTAGCAAGCATTTTACGGAAAGCACCATGAATAAAATGTGAACCACCATCAGTCATTAAATATCTAGGGACTCCAAATCTTGGAAAAATAACTTCTTTAAGCATTTTAATATAAGTGTTATGATCAGCACTACTGGTTGGAATAGCTTCTACCCACTTAGTAACGTAATCAACATCAACTAAAATATGTGTATATCCATTAGAGGAAGGAAAGGGTCCCATATAGTCAAAGCCCCAAACATCAAATGGTTCAATAACAAGTGAATAATTCATAGGCATTTCTTGACGTCTACTAATATTACCAATTCTTTGACATTCATCACAAGATAAGACAAACTTATGGGCATCCTTGAAGAGAGTAGGCCAATAAAAACCAGATTGGAGTACCTTATGTGCAGTTCTATCTCCAGCATGGTGTCCTCCATAAGCTTCGGAGTGACACTTGCATAGGATCTGTACCTGTTCATGCTCAGGTACACAATGTCTAATAACACCATCTACTCCTTCTTTATAAAGATGTGGGTCATCCCGAAAGTAATGCCTCAAATCATAGAAGAACTTTTTCTTTTGCTGGTATGTGAAACTAGGTGGTATGAACTTAGCAACAATGTAATTAGCATAATCAGCATACCATGGAGCAGTATGAGAAGCATTTATGACATTTAATTGCTCATCAGGAAATCTATCATCAATAGGTAGTGGGTCATCAAGCACATTTTCTAACCTAGACAAGTTGTCTGCAACAGGGTTCTCAGCTCCTTTTCTATCAACAATGTGCAAATCAAATTCTTATAGCAAGAGAACCCATCTAATAAGTCTAGGTTTAGCATCTTTCTTTTCCATAAGATATTTAATAGCAGCATGATCAGTGTGAATATTTACTTTCGAATCAACAATATAAGGTCTAAACTTATCACAAGCAAATACAGCTGCTAAGAATTCTTTTTCGGTAGTAGCATAATTTCTTTGAGCATTATCTAGAGTTTTACTAGCATATTGAATAACATTTAGTTTCTTATCAACTCTTTGTCCTAGAACATCACCTACAGCATAATCACTAGCATCACACATTATTTCAAAGGGTAAATTCCAATCAGGTGGCTGAACAATAGGTGCAGAGATCAATGCTTTCTTAAGTATTTCAAATGCTTCTACACAATCATCATCAAAGACAAATGGTATATATTTTTGTAATAAATTAGTCAGAGGCCGAGAAATTTTCGAGAAGTCCTTAATGAACCTCCTATAAAAACCAGCATAACCAAGGAAACTTCTTATACCTTTGATGTCCTTGAGACATGGCATCTTTTCAATAGCATCAACCTTGGCTTTATCAACTTCGATACCTCTTTCCGAAACTTTATGACCCAAGACAATACCTTCATTCACCATAAAGTGGCACTTTTCCCAATTCAAGACAATATTAGTTTCTTCACATCTCTGCAAAACTCGATCAAGGTTGCTCAAGCAATCATCAAAAGAAGATCCATAGACGGAAAAGTCATCCATGAAAACCTCACAAATCTTTTCACAAAAGTCAGAGAATATAGCCATCATGCATCTTTGAAAGGTAGCAGGTGCATTACATAAACCAAAAGGCATATGTCTATAAGCAAAAGTACCAAAAGGGCATGTAAATGTAGTCTTTGATTGATCTTTGGCTGACACGAGTATTTGAGAGAAACCAGAATAACCATCTAGAAAGCAAAAATGTGTATGTTTGGACAATCTTTCTAGCATTTGATCAATAACAGGTAACGGGCATTTGATCAAAAATGTGTACGTTTGGACAATCTTTCTAGCCTTATTTAATTTGCGGAAATCAATTACCATCCTATAACCTATAATATTTCTTTGAGGAATCAATTCATCTTTATCATTAGGAACAACAGTAATACCTCCCTTCTTAGGGACACAATGGACAGGGCTTACCCATTGACTATCAGCAATGGGATAAATTATACCTGCCTCAAGGAGCTTGGGTATCTCCTTTCTTACCACTTCTTTCATTTTAGGATTCAGCCGGCGTTGATGATCACGAACTGGTTTAGCATCTTCTTCCAAATTAATTTTATGTTGACATAGAGTGGGACTAATGCCCTTAAGATCATGAAGAGTATACCCAATAGCAGCGCGGTGCTTCTTCAGAGTTTTCAATAATCTCTCTTCCTCATGCTTTGAAAGGTTAGCACTAATAATAACAGGATATATCTTTTTCTCATCAAGATAAGCATATTTAAGAGTATCAGGTAACGGTTTAAGCTCAAACATGGGATCACCCTTGGGTGGAGGAGGATCCCCTAGGATTTCAACAGGTAAATTGTTTTTCAGAATAGGTTCTTGTTTAAAGAATACTTCATCTAATTCCCTTCTTTCATTCATAAACATATCGTTTTCATGGTCTAGCAAGTATTGTTCTAAAGGATCACTAGGAGGTAAGGCAATAGAAGCAATACCAATAATTTCATCCTTACTAGGTAATTCTTCTTCTCGGTGTTGTCTACTGAATTTAGAAAAAAATAAATTCATGAGTCATATCATCTAAACCGACAGTAACAACATCTCTTTTGCAATCTATGGTAGCATTAATAGTGTTCAAGAAGGGTCTACCAAATATAATGGGACAAAAGCTATCTTGTGGGGAACCAAGAACAAGAAAATCAGCAGGATATTTAGTTTTCCCACACAAGACTTCAACATCTCTAACAATTCCCATCGGTGAAATAGTATCTCTATTGGCAAGTTTAATTGTAACATCAATTTCTTCTGACTCAACATGTGCAATATCATGCATAAATTCTCTATAAAGGCTAATAGGTATTGCACTAGCACTAGCACCCATATCACATAAGCCATGATAACAATGATCTCCTCTTTTAACAGAAATAACAGGCATGCCTACCACAGGTCTAGGTTTATCTTTATCACAAGGTTTAGCAATTCTAGCAGTTTCATCACAGAAATAAATAACATGCCCATCTATATTATCAGACAAGAGATCTTTAACAATAGCAATATTAGGTTCAACTTTAACTTTCTCAGGAGGTGTATATGTTTTAATATTGCTTTTACGAACTACAGTTGAATCTTTAGCATGATCCTTTATCCTAACAGGGAAAGGTGGTTTCTCAACATAAGAAGTAGGAACAATAGGATCATTATAAGTGATAGTCTTTTCTTCAACTTTAATAGGTGCAGCTACTTTTACTTCTATGGGAGGATGATATTTAAACCACATCTCCTTGGGGAGATCAACATAGGCAGCAAAAGATTCACAGAAAGAAGATACTATCTCAGAGTCAAGTCCATATTTAGTGCTAAATTTACGGAAAATATCGGTATCCATAAAAGATTTAACATAATCAAAACTAGGTGTCATACCTGACTCCTTACCATTGTCGAGGTCCCAATCTTCAGAGTTGTGTTTAATTATTTCCAATAAATCCCATTTGAATTCAATAGTCTTCATCATAAAAGAGCCAGCGCAAGAAGAATCAAGCATGGTGCGATTGTTACCAGAAAGCCGAGCATAAAAATTTTGAATAATCATTTCTCTTGAGAGCTCTTGATTGGGGCATGAATATAACATTGATTTAAGCCTCCCCCAAGCTTGAGCGATGCTTTCTCCTTCGCGAGGCCAAAAATTATATATATAATTGCGATCATGATGAACAAGATGCATAGGATAAAACTTCTGATGAAATTCCAATTTCAATCATTTGTAATTCCAAGACCTCATATCATCACATAGCCTATACCATGTCAATGCATCTCCCCTCAAAGATAAAGGGAATACCTTCTTCTTAACAATATCTCCGGGTACACCTGCAAGCTTAAATAATCCACAAACTTCATCCACATATATCAGATGTTCATCAGGATGTTTTGTTCCATCTCCTAAAAAGGGATTAGCTAGCAGTTTTTCTATCATACCCGAAGGAACTTCAAAGCAAGCATTTTCATTTTCATTTTCATTTTCAGTAGGTTCAGTAGGTTGAGGAGCAACTCTTTGCTCTACTGGTCGGGGTGAAGATACCCCGAACAAGCCCCTCAGAGGATTACTTTCCATGGTAACAAGTGACAGTAAATTTCAGCACACTAGATAAATTTTTCCTTACCAAATTTCACCTACCAAAGGCGCTTCACTCCCCGACAACGGCGCTAGAAAAGAGTCTTGATAACCCACAAGTATAGGGGGTCTATCGTATTCCTTTCGATAAGTAAGAGTGTTGAATCCAACGAGGAGCAGAAGGAAATGATAAGCGGTTTCCAGCAAGGTATTCTCTGCAAGTACTGAAATAAGTGGTAACAGATAGTTTTGTGATAAGATAATTTGTAACGAGCAACAAGTAACAAAAGTAAATAAGGTGCAGCAAGGTGTCCCAATCCTTTTTGTAGCAAAGGACAAGCCTGGACAAACTCTTATAAGATGTAAAGCGCCCCCGAGGACACATGGGAATATCGTCAAGCTAGTTTTCATCACGTTCATATGATTCGCGTTCGGTACTTTGATAATTTGGTATGTGGGTGGACCGGTGCTTGGGTACTGCCCTTACTTGGACAAGCATCCCACTTATGATTAACCTCTATTGCAAGCATCCGCAACTACAACAAAAGTATTAAGGTAAACCTAACCATAGCATGAAACATATGGATCCAAATCAGCCCCTTACGAAGCAACGCATAAACTAGGGTTTAACCTTCTGTCACTCTAGCAACCCATCATCTACTTATTACTTCCCAATGCCTTCCTCTAGGCCCAAATAATGGTGAAGTGTCATGTAGTCGACGTTCACATAACACCACTAGAGGAGAGACAACATACATCTCGTCAAAATATCGAGCGAATACCAAATTCACATGAGTACTAATAGCAAGACTTCTCCCATGTCCTCAGGAACAAAAGTAACTAGTCACAAAGCATAAACATGTTCATAATCAGAGGGGTATTAATATGCATATAGGATCTGAACATATGATCTTCCACCAATTAAACCAACTAGCATCAACTACAAGGAGTAATTAACACTACTAGCAACCTACTAGCACCAATCCCAGACTTGGAGACAAGAATTGGATACAAGAGATGAACTAGGGTCTTGAGATGAGATGGTGCTAATGAAGATGTTGATGGAGATTGCCCTCTCCCTATGAGAGGAGCATTGGTGATGACGATGGCGATGATTTCCCCCTCCGGGAGGGAAGTTTCCCCGGCAGAACAGCTCCGCCAGAGCCCTAGATTGGTTCCACCAAGGTTCCGCCTCGTGGCGGCGGAGTTTCGTCCGAGAAGATGGCTTATGATTTTTTTCCCATCGAAAGACTCCATATAGCAGAAGATGGCCACCGGAGGGCCACCAGGGGGCCCACGAGGTAGGGAGGCGCGCCCAGGGGGGTAGGGCGCGCCCCACCCTCGTGGGCAGGGTGTGGCCCCCCTGGCGAAGTTCTTGCTCTCAGTATTTTTTATATATTTGGAAAACATCTTCCGTGAAGTTTCAGGACTATTGGAGTTGTGCATAATAGGTCTCTAATATTTTCTCCTTTTCCAGCCCAGAATCCCAACTGTCGGCATTCTCCCTCTTTATGTAAACCTTGTAAAATAAGAGAGAATAGGCATAAGTATTGTGACATAATGTGTAATAACAGCCCACAATGCAATAAATATCGATATAAAAGCATGATGCAAAATGGACGTATCACCGATCGCTCATCTCGGTGAGACCGAAATGTTACGAAGGGAAACCGAGAGATTACAACCCCATCTCGGTGAGACCGAGATCCCTATTGGTGAGACCGATTTGCCTAGGGTTTGTGGCACTGGCTATGACACTTGAAACTAGGTGGCGCCGGATAGGAAGAATCGGTGAGGCCGAGTTTGACTTTTGGTTTAGGTCATATGTGGATGTGAGAAAGTAGTTGAGGGTTTTGGAGCATATCACTAAGCATTTTGAGCAAGAACCTCATTAAGCAACACCTCATCCCTCCTTGATAGTATTGGCTTTTCCTATAGACTCAATGTGATCTTGGATCACTAAAATGGAAAATGTAGAGTCTTGAGCTTTGAGCTTGAGCCAATCCTTTGTCCTTAGCATTTTGAGGGGTCCACTTTTCTCATCCATGCCATGCTAATCATTGAGCTTTCATGAGATATTAATCTTGAAATAGCATTAGCTCAATGAGCTATATGTTGTTAGGAATTACCAAAACCACCTAAGGATAGTTGCACTTTCAATCTCCCCCTTTTTGGTAATTGATGACAACATATAGATGAAAGCTTCGACAAATGATAATAAGGGTGAAAAACATTGTCACTTTGAGAAGTATGTGAAAAGCAAGAGCTCCCCCTAAATTTTTGCATAGTTTAAGATTTGCTTTGGACTGCAAATGCACAAAGAGTTAGGATCGTGGGTTACTCTTCCATGTCACATACATCTTGGTGGAGCGCTCAAAATGATAATGATTAAAATACAAGCACTCATCACCAAGCAAAGTGCATGATCATATAAAAGGATAATGTCATCCAACAAGCATTAAGGTAGCATATGATCAAACACATGATCATCCAAGCAAGCACAAAGTATGAAGTATCTCAACCAAGCAAATAATAAAGTTCAACCACCAAGGAGAAACACAAGAGAGAACAAAAGCAACACTCTCTCTCGAAGCCTATGATCTATACATTTTCTCCCCCTTTGGCAACAAGTTACCAAAAAGTTCATAAAAAATGCATAGTGTTAAATCATCACTCAGGCTTGGTCTTTAGGTGGTGGTGTAGACAGAACTCCAAGGATGAAGGCGTCAGCTGATGTAGATGGAGCTGGTGGCACTGTAGCTGTAGCTGGTGCAGATGAAGTTGCTCTGGTGTCTGTGACAGGCATAGCAGCAGACCTCTGACCTCTGGGCACTCTAGCAAAAGAATCAGTGGTTGTCTTGCCCTTCTTCTCATGCACTTCCTCCTGAAGTTGCTCAACAACAGACTGTATCTCGGTAACCTTCACATCTAAGTCATAGAACTTCTGCTCCACGATCCTCTCCAAGCTCTCCTGGTTTTGAGTCAGGGTAGCCAATCCCTTCTCAATCCTCAGAGTGGAGGCAATCAAGTAGCCAAGCTGATCTTGCTTGCTCTTCAGAAGATACTGAGATGCATCTTCTGTGGTTGGCATCTTTGCAGCCTTTTCAACCCTTGCCTTCTCCTTCTTGGCTTGTGCGTGCACAGAAGATGGTTCATTTTCATCCATCACCACAGTGTTGTCCTCAAAGTCTGGGTAGATGGGCAGGTGCTCCTTGTCCAGCAGATATGTGTCAGTGCCCATCTTGGAGTTGATCAGCTCCTGGATCTGTGGGGCATACCCACAACTCCTCTTCTGATCTGCAACTGTCCTCTTTATGGTTTCCACAATTAGGCTCATGACCTTGAACTTCTGTGGAACATCAAAAATGTGCAGCAAGTTGATGGAGTGACCTCTGATCATCTTGTGATCACCTGACTTCAGCAAGAGTGTGCCTGAGGATCCAGTTGATTGTTGGCAAGCCTGACAGAAGGTAATGTACTTATCCAAACTTGTGTGTCACAAGAGCAGCATCTGGGATCTCTTTGTACATGTGTGCCATGGTGTTGTGATCCTTCTTCTTCTTGGCATAGACATCCAAGTCATCTTCACTCTCCTTAGGAGCAATGATCAATTTCGCCCATTCAGCAACCATTGACTGGTACCTAGTACCTTCAGACATCCAGACAATCCTTACATCTGGATAGAAATGAGTTGTGGAGTAGAACTGCATGATGAGCTCATCATTCCACTTTGTGAGCTTCTGAGCCACAAACTCATCGACTCCACACGCCTTGAAGCTGTCATATACACCAGGGAAGTGATCCTCATTTTACTCAATGAATTTCCAATCGACCCATCTCATGTCACACACTATGGGCTTCTTGTCAAGAAGATAGTCTCATAGAAGTCCTGTTGTTCCTTTGTATGGAACCTGTAGTCCACAGCAGTCCTTCTTCTGGTGGCATATGGATCTGACTCTCTCCATAGCCTTAGACCAAAATCCTTCCTGGTTTTCATGTTCTCAGCTACTGGAAGAGCATTATTGTGATCTGGAATTTTTGGCTTCAACTTCCTCAAGACATTTGACTCATCATCTTCTTCTTCCATTGCAGCTTCAGGCACTGGGGCCTTGTTCTTCTCTTCTGCTGGGATGTTCCTGGTGCTCCTCTTGGTTTTTGGCTTTGGAGCTGGAGCAGCAGTCTTAGGAGCAGTCTTAGGCTTAGATGGAACAGCCCATGCCCTTATAGCATCTCCCATAAGCTTTTGAGCTTTGGGTGCTGGTGCTGCATCCTCTTCCTCTTCCTCTTCTTCAGAGTCTTTCATTATTGAAGATCTCCCAAGCACTCTGGCAGTGGTCTTCTTGACCCTCTCTTTCCTTTTATTTTCTGCCACAACCTGCTCTTTGGGTGCAGATCCCAAAGTCTCTTGAGTGGATGTTCTGGCTTTTGACATGGGAGCTCTCTTGGCAGGAACCTTTTGCTTCATCCCTGGCTTAGTGGCAGCAGTTGTGCCATATTCCTTTTTCAGGACTTTCCTCTTTGAGGTGGCCTCTTCCTCAGCAGCCACATAGTCCTCATCCTCAGAATCTGAGGTTTTCTTCTTTCTAGTCCTGGTGGCTGCCTTAGGCAAGTTGCTGGGGGTACTTCTGCTTCCTTCATCAAAGCTGCTAGAGGGACTAGTGCCCTCACTCAAGTTCACTTGCTCCTCAGACTTGTTCTGACTGTCACTCTGATCTGACATGATGCAAACACTGATAGCAAACCCTGTGAATATATTATAGATGAGGTAGAGTGGATGAGCATCACAAAGTGCAGAGGTTTTTGCAAAAGAATGAATCAAAAACTTAGTTTTAGTTTTCCATAGAAAGCATTTCGGATCTACCGATTTGAAATCTCGGTGATACCGAAGCAGCTGTTGGAACCTAAACTAGTGAACTCAGTCAGACCGAGTCACAGTTCGGTGGCACCGAGACTGCTAGGGTTTCACAAAGACTCAAACTCGGTCACACCGATTTGCAATTCTCGATCAGACCGAGAATCACATGTGCAATGGCCTGAGCCAAATCGGTGGAACCGATTTCAACAACTCGGTCGGTCCGAGATGGTTTCGGCGGAAACCTAACCCTAAATTTTCAATCCACAACTAAACTACGGAGTGTTTTCATTGGATAGAGTGATCTCAATCGTGGAAAGATACATGGCAAAACAGTGTGCTGGGGAATCGGAGTGAGAACAGCACAAAGATCAAGTCCATACCCTAGTTCGGCGATGGACTTGCTACGACAGCAACGGCGGAGACGATCCCGTTGACGGCGGCGGAGACCAACGACTGGAGGCGGCTGGCGACGAGGAGGACGATCCGGAGACCCAGGGAGGCAGAGCAGGCTGAGCGCGGGCGAAGAGGTTCGGAAAGTTTTCCAAATTTTGGCCCGTGGGTATATATAGCCTGACCCTGTCGGTGTGACCGAGTGGAACAACTCAGTGGCACCGAGATGCATAACTGCAAGCAGTTACTGCAACTCGGTGTGACCGAAAAGTTCAAATTGGTTGCACCGAGATTAAAAACCTAGATCGACTTAGTGATCTCGGTATGACAGAAATGGATGAATCGGTCAGACCGAAACGCACAAAGAAGTTTTCGAAGTTTAAGTCTATGACGAATCGGGGACTCCGAGTGCTCCTCACACAGAGTGGTTCGAATCTGACTTGATCAAACTTTGTGATGTAGCATGAATAGAGTTTGAGACGAGAAGAGCATAGATATCTAGAGAAGGTTCTTAGGCATTCTTGTCCATCCACTTGGCAAGAAAAAGAAACCAACCAATCAAAACAACAAGTGGATGTCCTCGAATGAGTAAATTATGCAACCAACATGCTCACACAATAAAATGACAGATGAAATATGTGGCAAAGCATGCACAAACAATTCTAGCATCTATCAAGCAATTGGCGATGAGTAGGTCATCTATATATGAGTATATTGACTTAGGAGTCAAATGAGAACATTTGATCATAGGTCATACTCATCGTTTAAGCACAAGTGGGGTTACCACTTTTACATAAAGCGTTGTTGTGTTCACACCATTAGAGTTGCTTTAGCTCAATTCTTAGAGTAAAGCTCCCCCTAGATGTGAGATCCCCCCTAAGAGGGATGAACTAACCTTGGGTTTTGTCGATGATGACTTCATGTAGCTGTTGAAGATGTGGATGCTCTAAGTTGATGTAGATCATTCAGAGCTATCCTTTGGAGTGAGTTGCACTTTCAATACCGACATGGGTTAGTCCCACAAGGAACAAACAAGGATATCCATAGACATAGAGTGATGCACACACAAGATGATGTCTATGAGAGCATTAGGTTACCTTGTCCCTTGTCTTACCAACAAGATGGTTCGTGACTCCTTGAACTAGTGCAAGATGTGGAAGTTGATTGCACTTGTTCTTGCCAAAATTATAAGAGTGAAGTATGTTGGCGGAGTCACCCTCAAGAACTCTCTAGTTCTTCTTCTTCGGGATCCACACCATCTTGATGGGAATCCTCGGAGTTGTAGTTGTACTTGATGAAGTGGAACTTGATGTAGTCTTTGGAACCCACTTGACCAAGGCCTTAGGAGCTTCTTCAAATGCATCAATTTCCTCTTGAAGCTTGTCCTTGCCTTTTTCCTTGTGATCTTGTGGTGGAAGATCATCTTGAGCTTGTGACCCTTTGAAAGAAGTAGGATCATACTTCTCTTGTTGAGGAACAAACTTCGTCTTGGGGTATTGATCTTCTTCCCACTCAACTCCATTGGCATTGAACTTTCGTTCAAAACCAATACCTTGGTTCTTCCGGTGCCTTCCTTGCTTGCGTACAATTTCCTCGAATTGCTTACTCCCGGCAAGGCTCTTGTAAACACCTTTCTCTATGATTCCCTTCAATAAGATATTTTCTTACTCAAGTGTAACTTGGCTAAGAGAATCATTAGTGGAATCAAGAGAACTACTAGAAGCAACAATATTGGATTTAGCATAATTATTGTTACTACTAGAGGAAGAATCCTTCTTGTTCTTGTTACTAGACTTGGCTTGAGGCATGTAAGTGGATAAGAGTAAACGCTTGGCAATGCAAGAAGAACTTTTCTTACGAAGATCATCATTGATTGCCTTTAAGAACTCATGCTCTTGCTCAAGATTGAGCTTCTCAAAATGTAATTTCTCATGAGTCCTTAAAAGTTCTCGATGATCTCCTAAGATAGTTTCATGAGCTAACTTAAGAGTGTTTAGTTCTTTAATTAGAGACTCAATCTTCTCCTTATCATTGTCATTCGCTTCATCTTCATTAGCATGATTAATAAGTAAATCATCATCACCTAACAAGTCATCTTCATCACTATTGAAATCAACATACTCGGGGTGTGATACCTTTGGACCTTTGGCCATGAAGCATGTTCCAATTCCTTCATTTGGTGAATCAAATATGTCGTAGGAGTTGGTTGACACAAGTGCTAGACTGGCAACACCTTCATCTTGAGTATATTCGGAGTCGGAGTGATAGCTTCTCTCGGAGTGATTGTCGGAGTCGGAGCCGGATACCCATTCACCAACATGAGCTTGATGCCTTCGTTTTGTGTAGCTCCTTGATGACTTGTCCTTCCTTTCTGAATCCTTGCTTCTTCGGGATGTTCTTCGTTCATAACGATCATCTCTACTCCTTCTCTCTCTTGATGGTGATTCTTCTCTTCTACTTATTCTTTTTGTAGAATCTTCTCTTCTCTTGTAGGGTGTCGTACACTCATTGGAATAGTGTCTGGGTCTTCCACAATTGTAGTAGTTTCGCTCTCGACTAGAAGATCTTTTGTCATTATAGGACCTTGACTTGGAACTTCTCTCTTTGCTTCTACTCTTGTAGAACTTGTTGAAGTTCTTCACCATTAGGCTCAATTCTTCATTGAAGGTTTGTTTCTCACTTGATGATGTGGGAGCTTCACATGAGGCTTTGTAAGCACCACTTGACTTGTTATGGAGCTCCTCCTTATCCTTGAGTGACATCTCATGAGCAACAATTCTTCCAATGACTTCCGTTGGCTTGAGATCTTTGTAATTTGGCATCATTTGGATCAATGTGCATACGGTATCATATTTTCCATCCAAGGCTCTTAGGATCTTCTTGATGATGAATTTGTCGGTCATCTCTTCACTTCCTAAGCCGGCAATCTCATTTGTGATAAGAGCAATCCTAGAGTACATTTCAGCGACACCTTCACCGTCCTTCATTTTGAACTTGTCAAGTTGACTTTGAAGCACATCGAACTTGGATTCCTTAATGGAGTCGGTACCTTCGTGCATATCAATCAAAGTATCCCAAATTTCCTTTGCATTCTCAAGACGGCTGATTTTGTTGAATTCTTCGGGGCACAATCCGTTGAAGAGGATATCACAAGCTTGCGCATTGTATTGTAGCATCTTCAACTCTTCCGCGGTAGCTTCATGGTTCGGTTCTCCCCCGTCAAAGAATTCACCTTGCAAGCCAATACACACAATAGCCCAAACGGCGGGGTTATGTCCAAGAATATGCATTTTCATCTTATGCTTCCAACTAGCAAAATTAGTGCCATCAAAGTAAGGACCTCTACGGTGGTAATTTCCCTCGCTAGACGCCATACTATCCTAGGTTGTGAAACCAAGGCTATGACCACCAAAAGCTATGTCAATCAAAGCAAATGGAGACTAAAGCTCTGATACCACTTGTAGGATCGAAAGTATGTCTAGAGGGGGTGATTAGACTACTTGACCAAATAAAAATCTAGCCTTTTCCCAATTTTAGTTCTTGGCAGATTTTAGCAACTTTGGACAAGTCAAGCAATCTTAACACAATTCAAGCAAGCATGCAAAGAGTATATGAGCAGCGGAAAGCAAAGCATGAAAGTTGCCAGTAAGTAAAGGGAAGGGTTTGGAGGAATCAAACACAATTGGAGACACAGATGTTTTTGTCGTGGTTCCGATAGGTGGTGCTATCGTACATCCACGTTGATGGAGACTTCAACCCACGAAGGGTAACGGTTGCGCGAGTCCACGGAGGGCTCCACCCACGAAGGGTCCACGAAGAAGCAACCTTGTCTATCCCACCATGGCCGTCGCCCACGAAGGACTTGCCTCACTAGCGGTAGATCTTCATGAAGTAGGCGATCTCCTTGCCCTTACAAACTCCTTGGTTCAACTCCACAATCTTGTCGGAGGCTGCCAAGTGACACCTAGCCAATCTAGGAGACACCACTCTCCAAGAAGTAACAAATGGTGTGTTGATGATGAACTCCTTGCTCTTGTGCTTCAAATGATAGTCTCCCCAACACTCAACTCTCTCTCACAGGATTTGGATTTGGTGGAAGGAATATTTGAGTGGAAAGAAACTTGGGGAAGGCTAGAGATCAAGATTCATATGGTAGGAATGGAATATCTTGGTCTCAACACAAGTGTAGGTGGTTCTCTCTCAAAAAAAGTAAGTTGGAAGTGTAGGTTCGTTCTGATGGCTCTCTCTACGAATGAAGAGGAGGTGGAGGGGTATTTATAGCCTCCACACAAAATCTAACCGTTACACATAACTTCCCTTGGTGGGACCAAATGGTTAAACTTGGTCGGACCGATTCAGCAAAGCTAGTGACCGTTAGGGTTTTCGGTGGGACCGACATGCAACTCGGTAGGACCGATATGATTAGGGTTAGGGCATAACGTAATCTCGTTGAGACCGATTACACAAACTCGGTGGGACCGATTTTGGTAATAAGCTAACCAGAGAGTTGGTCAGGTAAACTCGATGGGACCGATCGCTCATTTTGGTGAGACCGAAACGTTACGAAGGGAAAACAGATAGTTTACATTGCAATCTCGGTGGGACCGATCGCTCATCTCGGTGAGACCGAAATGTTACGAAGGGAAATAGAGAGATTACAACCCCATCTCGGTGAGACCGAGATCCCTATCGGTGAGACCGATTTGCCTAGGGTTTGTGGCACTGGCTATGACATTTGAAACTCGGTGGCGCCAGATAGGAAGAATCTGTGGGGCCGAGTTTGACTTTTGATTTACGTCATATGTGGATGTGAGAAAGTAGTTGAGGGTTTTGGAGCACACCACTAAGCATTTTGAGCAAGAACCTCATTAAGCAACACCTCATCCCTCCTTGATAGTATTGGCTTTTCCTATAGACTCAATGTGATCTTGGATCACTAAAATGGAAAATGTAGAGTCTTGAGCTTTGAGCTTGAGCCAATCCTTTGTCCTTAGCATTTTGAGGGGTCCACTTTTCTCATCCATGCCATGCCAATCATTGAGCTTTTCTGAGATATTAATCTTGAAATAGCATTAGCTCAATAGCTATATGTTGTTAGGAATTACCAAAACCACCTACGGATAGTTGCACTTTCAGCAGCCCGCTTGGCTCGAACCGCCGTCGCTCCTAAGCGCTCTGCTCGTTCTGGATCGGGAGAGCCTCCCGAGCTCCTCCCGCTCGATCTGGGGCATCCCCACGTGGGCCAAACCTCCTCCTCCTTACGTCGTCGCTGGTGAGCGTCATCGTCGGACCAAGCCAGCCAGGCCAGTACCCCGTCGCCCCTTTCCCTTCTTGCCGCACCTCCTCTCTCTCTCCCCCTCCTGACCTTGTTTTCCCTCTCATGGTTCAATAGCAGCAGGAGTCCTGCCATGGCCATCCGAACCCCGCTGCTGCATCGCACTGCCATCGAGGCCTCGTCTCCACCACCAGATCCGGCTGACCTCCGCCGCCCTTGCCCGTTCCGGGCGGATCCCGTCGGCTGGGCCCTGTCCCCGGCCACCAGTTCCCTCGCCGGAGAACCCCTGCTTCAGCCCGTTGTTGCCTGCTTCATCCACAGGCGCACGCAGCCACATCAACCCAGCGCCGTTGACCGTGCCCTGGGCCACTTCTTGCGCCAAGGCCCAACGCAGCCGCCACCCTCAGCCGGCCTATTGGCCTCCAGTGCCCCTGCTCCTGTTGGGCCAGACAGATTCGGCCCGTTGATGTTTTTTTCCTTTGTCTGCGAATTTAGCTTTACCCATAGAATTTCAGAATTGCAGAAAACCCCCTAAGTTTCATGCATTTAATAACTCAGAAACTGTCCATCGAATTAAAAAGATCTATATATGTAAAATGCTTAGTTTTTCATCTAGTTTCATAATATGTCATTTTCATCCATGATAAAATGTTTAAAATGCTGTTTGTGTTTAATTTTCTTAAATTCCATGCTAAAATGCTTTATTTCATAACTAAATAACCGTAGCTCCAAATTTAATAAACTTTATATGTAAATGGGGTAGAAAAATGCATAGATTAACATGGTGGCAGTACTTTGCATGTTTAACAACTTTAAAATTGTGTTTAGGCAAGAACAGTACCAACTTTAAGATATGCACATGAGGATTTTTCTGGACTTGTTGCTTTTTGTTCCGGCCTCATTTAAGCTTGCCTAGATAGGTAGTTTTATTATGCTTCACCTCTTGCCATGTTTAACAACATTTAATATTGTAGGGTACATAAACGAGAGAGAACTAAATAATTGATGTGGTGTTTCGTCAATATGCAACTCGTTGCATGTTGAGCTCCACTTAACTTGTAGTTTTGTTTGTGCACTTTGCCATGCCATGCATATTTAAACCGGACATGCATCATACTTGGTTGTGCATCATGCCATGATTATGTGATGGTTGTTTACTATGTTGTTTGCTTCTTTCCGGGTTGATTCTCTCGTTAGCTTCCATTTCATTCTGAAGTTGTGAGGATCCGTTCGACTACATCCGTTTGTCTTCTTCATGGACTCGCTCTTCTTCCTTGCGGGATCTCAGGCAAGATGACCATACCCTCGATATCACTTCTATCTTTGCTTGCTAGTTGTACGCTGTATCGCTATGTCGCGCTAACTACCACTTGTTATATCATGCGTCCCATATTGCCATGACAAGCCTCTAACCCACCTTCCTAGCAAACCGTTGTTTGGCTATGTTACCGCTTTTGCTCAGCCCCTCTTATAGCGTTGCTAGTTGCAGGTGAAGTTGGAGTTTGTTCCATGTTGGAACATGGATATGTTGGGATATCACAATATTTCTTATTTTGATTAATGCATCTATATACTTGGTAAAGGGTGGAAGGCTCGGCCTTATGCCTGGTGTTTTGTTCCACTCTTGTCGCCCAAGTTTCCGTCATACCCGTGTTATGTTCCTTGATTTTGCGTTCCTTACGCGGTTGGGTGTTATGGGAACCCCTTGACAGTTCGCTTTGAATAAAACTCCTCCAGCAAGGCCCAACCTTAGTTTTACATTTGCCTAACAACCTATTACCCTTCCCTTGGGTCGGCCAACCCGAGGGTCATCTTTATTTTAACCCCCCTCCCCCCCAGGCCAGTGCTTCTCAAAGTGTTGGTCCGAACTAGAGTCCTTTGCAGCGCCACCTCGGGGAAACTTGAGGGTTGGTTTTAGTTGTACGGAGTGCTCATCCGTTGTTGCCCTGAGAACGAGATACGTGCGACTCCTATCGGGATTGTCGGCACATCGGGCGGTCTTGCTGGTCTTGTTTAGCATTGTCGAAATGTCTTGTAACCGGGATTCTGAGACTGATCGGGTCTTCCTGGGAAAAGGAATATCCTTCGTTGACCGTGAGAGCTTGTGATGGGCTAAGTTGGGACACCCCTACAGGGTTTAAACTTTCGAAAGCCGTGCCCGCGATTATGTGGCAGATGGGAATTTGTTAATGTCCAGTTGTAGAGAACTTGACACATGACTTAATTAAAATGCAACAACCGTGTGTGTAGCCGTGATGGTCTCTTTTCGGAGGAGTCCGGGAAGTGAACACAGTCTTGTGTTATGCTTGTACGTAAGTAGTTTCAGGATCACTTCTTGATCACTTCTAGCTTCTCGATTGTTGCGTTGCTTCTCTTCTCGCTCTTATTTGCGTATGTTAGCCACCATATTTGCTTAGTGCTTGCTGCAGCTCCACCTCATTACCCTATCCTACCCATAAGCTTAAATAGTCTTGATCTCGCGGGTGTGAGATTGTTGAGTCCTTGTGACTCATAGATACTTCCAAATAGTTGCAGGTGCCGATGATACCAGTGCAGGTGACGCAACCGAGCTCAAGTGGGAGCTCGATGAAGATCTTGATCGTTGTTATGTGTCTTTTCCAGTTGATCAGTAGTGGAGCCCAGTTGGGACGATCGGGGATCTAGCATTTGGGGTTGTCTTTCTTTATTTTGGTTCTGTAGTCGGACCTTTGATTGTACTCTGGATGATGTATGTTTAACTTGTTATTTGTGTGAAGTGGCAATTGTAAGCCAACTCTTTATCCCTTTCTTATTCAGTACATGAGATTGTGTGAAGATTACCCCACTTGCGACAAAACCACCATGCGGTTATGCCTCTAAGTCGTGCCTCGACACGTGGGAGATATAGCCGTATCGTGGGTGTTACACCGTGAGTCACGAGGACTCAGCAATCTCACACCCGCGAGATCAAGACTATTTAAGCTTATGGGTAGGGTAAGGTAAGGAGGTGGAGCTGCAGGAAGCACTAAGCATATATGGCGGCTAACATACGCAAATAAGAGCGAGAAGAGAAGCAACACAACGGTCGAGAAGCTAGAAGTGATCAAGAAGTGATCCTGAAGCTACTTACGTTCAAGCATAACACAAGATCATGTTCACTTCCCGGACTCCGCTGAAAAGAGACCATCATGGCTACACACGCGGTTGATTCATTTTAATTAAGTTAAGTGTCAAGTTCTCCACAATCGGATATTAACAAATTCCCATCTGCCACATAACTATGGGCACGGCTCTCGAAAGTTTATACCCTGCAGGGGTGTCCCAACTTAGCCCATCACAAGCTCTCACGGTCAACAAAGGATATTCCTTCTCCCGGAAAGTCCTGATCAGTCTCGGAATCCCGGTTACAAGACATTTCAACAATGGTAAAAGAAGACCAGTAAGACCACCCGACTGTGCCGACAAATCCCAATAGGAGCTGCACATATCTCGTTCTTAGGGCACACCGGATAAGCTAAGCGTACAAGTACCAACACAACCCAAGTTGCCAAGGGACGGTCTCGCACGGTGCTCTAGTTTGGACCAACACTCAGAGGAGCACTGGCCCGGGGGTTAAAATAAAGATGACCCTTGAGTCTGCAGAACCCAAGGGAAAAAGGCTTAGGTGCCAAATGTTAAAACCAAGGTTGGGCCTTGCTGGAGGAGTTTTATTCAAAGCGAACTGTCAAGGGGTTCCCATAACACCCAACCGCGTAAGGAACGCAAAATCAAGGAACATAACACCGGTTTGACGGAAGCTAGGGCATCAAGAGTGGAACAAAACACCGGGCATAAGGCCGAGCCTTCCACCCTTTACCAAGTATATAGATGCATTAATTTAAAATAAGAGATATTGTGATATCCCAACATATCCATGTTCCAACATGGAACAAACTTCAACTTCACCTGCAACTAACAACGCTATAAGAGGGGCTGAGCAAAAGTGGTAACTTAGCCAAACAGCGGTTTGCTAGGAAGGTGAGTTAGAGGCTTGACATGGCAATATGGGAGGCATGATATAACAAGTGGTAGGTAGCGCGACATAGCGGTAGAGCGAACAACTAGCAAGCAAAGATAGAAGTGATTTCGAGGGTATGGTCATCTTGCATGAGATCCCGCAAGGAAGAAGAACGAGTCCATGAAGAAGACAAACGGACGTAGTCAATCGGATCCTCACAACTCCAGAATGAAACCAAAGCTAACGAGAGAAGCAACCCGGAAAGAAGCAAGCAACATAGTAAACACACAAGCATAAACATGGCATGATGCACAACCAAGGATGATGCATGCCCGGTTTAATGAGGCATGGCATGGCAAAGTGCAGCAAACAATACTAAAAATTAAGTGGAGCCCAATATGCAACGAGTTGCATATTGACGAAACACCACATCACTTATTTAATTCTCTCTCGTTTATGTACCCAACAATACTAAATGTTATTAAACATGGCAAGGGGTGAAGCATAAGAAAGCTACCTATCCAGGCAAGTATAAATGAGGCCGGAACATCAAACAACAAATCCGGAAAATCCTCATATGTAAATTTTAGAGTTTTTAAACATGCAAAGTAATGCCACCATGTTAAACTATGCATTTTTCTACCCCATTTTACATATAAAGTTTATTTAAAATGGAGCTACGGTTGATTAGTTATGAAATAAATCATTTTAACATGGCAATTAAGCAAAATATATGCAAACATCATTTTAAACATTTTAAACATGGATGAAAGTTGCAAATTATGAAACTAGATGAAATTCTAAGCAAGTTGCATGGTTACAGTTTTTACATAACATGCACGGTTGTTGAGTTTTAATATGCATGAAGTGCAAGGGGTTTTCTGCAAATCTGGCGTTCTCTAGAAAAATAGCTAAATCGCAGAAGCTAAAAAAACTACACAAGCCGGATCTGGAACAGGGGCCGAACAGGGCAGGCACTAGGGAAGCTCACCCATGGGCTTCGGCCTGTTCGGAGAAGAGGAGGCAGGCCTGCTGGATGCGGTTGCTGGGCCGGCTCGCTGGACACAGCCCAGGCGCTGGTCAACGGGCGCAGGGACTCTCCCTCCTATTGTGCTCACGCCCAAGCAGGGGAACGGGCGTCGGCGGTGGCGACTTGCAGGCAGCGGGGCCGCGCGGACCAGGTGGAAGGTTGTCGGCGAGCGCATGACGGGGCGGATCCGGCGTGGATGGACCGGAGATGGCCGGATCCGGCGGCGGCTCGTCGGGGGGCAAAGGCGAGGAAGCCCTGGCGCGGCGCTGACCAAGGAGGGAGCAGAGAGGTTAGGGAGAGAAAGAGAGACGGGGAGGAGAGGAGCGGGACAAGGCCGGTCCTGGACTCATCTCCGACGATGGCGGCAGTAGATGGCTCCGGCGAGCGAGGTCGAAGCACGGGGTCGGGTTATTGCGAGATCCGGGAGGCGAGCTCAGGGAGGAGCGGGACGAGTCCCTCGGCACAGGGCGACGCGCCTACGGGCGCGCGGTGGCGGCGCAGCTCCGGGCCCGGGCGGGCTCCAGATGGGCCTCGCGGGCCGGCGGCTGGGAGGTGGGAGGTGGCGGTTGTGGAGTGGAGGAGGCTGGCGGCGGCATGGTTTTCGAGGAAAACACTAGGGTTTCCAGGTGAGGATGCTAGGGCGTCCATATATAGCAGTTTTTGGCTAGGGTTAGGGGGTTTACTCCGTTTCTGGACCCTCCGGTCGCAATCGAACTATTTCGGTTAGAGGGGGGGTAGGTGGGCTGCAGGTGGGCTGTGCTAGAGAGAGATGGGCTGAGAAGAGAGGAGAGAGAGAGAGAGGCCCGGCAGCAGTTTCGGAGACCGAAAACGTCTAACGTTTGACCGACTATATTGTCGCTATAGTTATATGTTGGGGCATCAAACGAACTCTGAATGCGATGAAATTTGACAGGCGTTCTATCTACACTATAATAAGACCGCACGCCAACTTACATTCCATTCCGAGAACATTTTCTAGCCACTTATAAAATAATATTTCGGACATGTCACGGGCGCATGCAAGTGTGTCTGGGCTCAGAATGGACAACTGAAAGAACTGGGAGACCCGGACGGATGCAAGTTTTGAAAGCATGATGATGCAATGCACATGATGACATGGAAAGATGCAACACACAAGCGAATGACAAGGCAACAACAGCGAATAACTGGAAAACACCTGGTGCAACGGTCTCGGGGTGTTACATCGGTGGAACCGGTCTCATGAACGTGGTCATGTAAGGTTGGTCTGGGCCGCTTCATCCAACAATACCACTGAATCAAAATAAGACGTTGGTGGTAAGAAGTATGACTATTATCGCCCACAACTCGTTGTGTTCTACTCGTGCATATCATCTACGCATAGACCTGACTTAGATGCCACTGTTGGGGAACGTAGCATGCAATTTCAAAAAAATTCCTACGATCACGCAAGATCTATCTAGGAGATGCATAGCAACAAGAGGGGGAGAGTGTGTCCACGTACCCTCGTATGCTAAAAGAGTAAGCTTTAGGTTAACGCGGTTGATGTAGTCGAACGTCTTCACGATCCAACCAATCTATTACCGAACGTACGGCACCTCCGAGTTCAGCACACGTTCAGCTCAATGACGTCCCTCGAACTCTTGATCCAGCAGAGGGTCGAGGGAGAGTTTTGTCAGCACGACGGCGTGGTGACGGTGATGGTTGTGTGATCCGCACAGGGCTTCGCCTAAGCACTACGACGCTATAACCAGAGGAGTAAACTATGGGGGGCTCACCGCACACGGCTAACAAAACAACTTTTGTGCTATGTGGTGCCCCCTGCCCCCGTATATAAAGGAGGAGGGTAGGAGGCCGACGGCCTAGAGGGGCGCGCCATTGGGGGAAACTGAATAGGACTCCAAGTCCTATTCGGCCCCCCTTCCTTTCTTACGGAGGGGGAAAGGGGAAGGGAGAGGGAAGAGGAGAAGGAAAGGGGGCGCGCCCCTCCCCTAGTCCAATTCGGACTCCCTATGGGAGAGGGGCGTGGCCACCCCTTGTGGGCAGCCTCCCCTCTCCCCTATGGCCCATGTAGGCCCATTACTTTCCCCGAGGGGTTTCGGTAACGTCCCGTGTAACACCCTCGATGCGACTATATCTCCCATGTGTCGAGGCACGACTTAGAAGCATAATCGCATTGAAGGCATATGTCGCAAGTTAGGCAATCTTCACAACATCCCATGTAATATAGATAATAAAAGGGGAGATAACATAGTTGGCTTACACTCGCCACGTCAATCAAGTACATAAATAACATTACATCATCCAAACACTCATGGCCTGACTACGGCGCCAAAAATAAAAGATAACCCAACATGCGACACGGTCCCGATCACCCCCAACTGGGCACCACTACTGATCATCAGGAAAGGAAACATAGTATCATTGAGAGTCCTCATCGAACTCCCACTTGAGCTCAAGCGCGTCACCTGGAGCGGAATCATCAGGCCCTGCATCTGGTGTAATAGTAATCTGTGAGCCACAGGGACTCAACAATCTCGCACCCTCCCGATCAAGACTATTTAAGCTTATAGGTAAGGCAAGGTAAATATGTGGAGCTGCAGCAAGCGACTAGCAAATATGGTGGCTATCCTGTTCGCAAAAGAGAGCAAGAAGAGGAGGCAAAGCGCGAGCGAGAAACTAGAGGGCAACCTGCGCAAACATTACTCCAACACCGTGTTCACTTCCCAGACTCCGCCGAGAAGAGACCATCACGATAACTCACACTGTTGATTCATTTAATTAAGTTAAGGTTCAAGTTATCTACAACCGGACATTAACAAATTCCCATCTGCCCATAATCGTGGGCACGGCTTTCGGAAGTTCAAATCCCTGCAGGGGAGTCCCAACTTAGCCCATGACAAGCTCTCACGGTCAACGAAGGAATAGACCTCATCCCGAGACGTTCCGATCAGACTCGGTATCTCGGTTCTTCAAGACACTTCGACAGGTTAAAACAAGACCAGCAACACCAGCCAGATGTGCCGACAAATCCCGATAGGAGCTACACATATCTCGTTCTGAGGGCACACCGGATGAGCAAGACGTTGGGTAGGCCAGCCCAGAGTTGCCCCTGGCAGCCCCGGACATCGCTCGGTTGGACCAACACTCAGAGGAGCACTGGCCCGGGGGGGCTAAAATAAGATGACCCTTGGGCTCCGGAAACCCAAGGGAAAAGAGGCTAGGTGGCAAATGGTAAAACCAAGGTTGGGCATTGCTGGAAAAGCTTTAATCAAGGCGAACTATCAAGGGGTTCCCATTATAACCCAACCGCGTAAGGAACGCAAAATCCGGGAACATAACACCAATATGACGGAAACTAGGGCGGCAAGAGTGGAACAAAACACTAGGCGAGAGGCCGAGCCTTCCACCCTTTACCAAGTATATAGATGCATTAAGATAACATGGCAATATAATGATATCCCAACAAGTAAATAATGTTCCAACAGGGAACGGTCTCCAATCTTCACCTGCAACTAGCAATGCTATAAGAGGGGCTGAGCAAAGCGGTAACATAGCCAATCAACGGTTTGCTAGGACATGGTGGGTTAGAGGTTTGACATGGAAATTTGGGAGGCTTGAAAGCAAGTGGTAGGCATTGTAGCATTGGCATAGCAAAAGAGCGAGCAATCTAGCATAGCAAAGATAGTAGTGATTTCGAGGGTATGATCATCTTTCCTGCAAAGTTGTCAGAGTTGACTGGATCCTCAAAAGCAAACTCAACGGGCTCCCCGTTAGCGAACTCGTCTCCCGGCTCTACCCAAACAAGACAAACAAGCAAACGGAACACAATCAACCACGTGCGAGGCTCAAACAATATGATGCAATGATGGTATGCTATGCGGGATGCATATGCAAGATTTGACAAGGGATGCAAGAACCTGGCCTCAACTTGGAAATCCAAGTGTGCCACTAGAAAGATGAGATGAAATCGCTTGAAAACGATATAAAGCACACCGGAATCGGAGTTACGGTTTGGAAATGGCAAGCGATTCAAATATGACCACTTTCTGCGATTTACAGCAAGTAGTCATCGAAATGCAATGAGATGAACATGCTACAGCATTCAAACATGACAACAAAATACATGGCAGGGATGCATTCATTATTCTTAACAAAAGTCTAGCACTGAGCTACGGCCAATTCATCCATTAACAGGTTCAAACAAGTATGGCAAAAATGCATATGGTAAACAGATTTCAGACTAAGTGAAATTAACACTTGTCTGGAATTTCAGATCAGGTAGCACACTTCGGAGCAACAAAACTATATGCTACAGGACCCGAACATGGCAAAGTAAAGCATGGCATGGAGCTACTCAAAGAGCTTAACAAAAGTCCCTTAGTGACCTTGAGCCAAAAGGGATCAGAAAATACAATTGCAAGCATGTGAACATGGCAAAAACATAATCAGTTCTCAGACTTGGTGAAAACTAGAGCATGCTGAAACAGATATCAAGTAGGCATGGTTACGAGCTCGATGCACTGACTACGGGGCAAGTCATGATAATCTAAGCATACACCCATCAAGAATACACAAAATGCAAGATATACATGGCAAGAACAACACCATAGCATGCACGGATCAACTACAACATCCTCGGCAAAATCGCTAACAAGTAGACAATCTGCCCAGATTTACGAAGTAGCAAAAGTAGAGCTCGATTGACTCAAGCTAGGGTGCTCCATAATTGCAAACAAAGACATGGATGGATAGAGCACTACAAGATTAACAAAACATCCTTACTGATCATCCTCAAAAGAGGTACGGATCACTAGGAAACAACATGAACAGATGGCCATATGAAATAAACAGATCAAGCACTTAGTGGAAATGCTAAGTCCCTGAAATCAGCATTACCAAGTGCCTCAGTTTGCAAGCTTGTGCTAGTCACCACACACATCACAAAAATACATGGGTTGCACCTATGGAAAGATGGCAAAACCCTTAACAAAACATATGTAGAGCTCATGGGCATGACATGCACGCAATAATCATGGCAAAAATGACAAATATCTAAATGGAGTCGCAGATCTGACAATTATCTCAAGTAGCACTCTTCTAACAGCATTTCGGGCATCAAGATGAACTCAAATGAAAATGATGCAATGGAATGAAATGATGTGCTCTCTGAGGCGAACATTTTGATATGCTATATGCGCGAAACGGAGCAAAGTTACGGCACGATGAACAAGGGCAGTTGGACTGCAGACTTAGGGGGGAAATGGAGTCAACCTCTCCCAGATCTAGGGTTGCACACGGATCGAGGCGGCGGCGGATCCGAGCTCGCCGGAGCTGTAGACGGCTGGAGTTGGAGGGGTGTTTGCCGGCAAGGTGGGGGTCGCCGGATCCGGCCCTCCCGCGGCTGGATCCGGTCGGAGTCGAGGCGCGGGACACCGAGGGGAGGCGGTTGGCTAGGACGTGCGGCGGCGCGGCGGCCGGGGTCTCCGACGGCGAGGTGGCGGCGCCGGCGTTGGGTTCCCGGAGGCGGCGGGGCGGAGAACCAAGCGGCGGGGCGGAGGTAGCCGAAGCCACGGGCGGCGGCGGCGGATCCCGGTCCGCGGGGGCCGGCTACGGGCCTCCCGGGCCGGAGCGGCGGCGGCGGGGACGTGCCACATGGCAGACGCGGATTGGCGCGGAGGGAGCGGACACTGTCCGGCACGGGCCGGACACGTCCGGTTCGTGGCGGATCTGGGATTTTAGGGTTTCGAAGAGGAGAGATCCGGATTTGGAATGGGGGAGGTATATATAGGCATAGAGGGAGCTAGGAGAGTCCAAATGAGGTGCGGTTTTCGGCCACGCGATCGTGATCGAACGCTCTAGATGATGGAGAGGGTATTGGTGGGTTTTGGGCCAACTTGGAGGGGTGTTGGGCTGCAACACACACGAGGCCTTTTCGGTCCCTCGGTTAACCGTTGGAGCATCAAACGAAGTCCAAATGGTACGAAACTTGACAGGCGGTCTACAGGTAGTAAACCAAGGCCGCTTGGCAAGTCTCGGTTCAACCCGGAAATGTTTAATCCCCACACATGAAAGAAAGGTAGAAATGACCACCGGAGGAGAACGAAGCGCCGGAATGCAAAACGGACAACGGGGAAAATGCTAGAATGCATGAGACGAACACGTATGCAAATGCAATGCACATGATGACATGATATGAGATGCATGACAACGACAACAACACACGGAGACAAAAACCCGAACCCGAGAAAATAAAATAACTTAAGGCCGGAAACGACAAGAGTTGGAATACATATTGGGAAAGTCATAACCGGGGTGTTACAACACTCCACCACTACGAAAGGATCTCGTCCCGAGATCTAGGATTGAAAGAATGCCGGGTACTCATAACGGAGGTGATCCTCGCGTTCCCAGGTAGCTTCATGGTCGGAATGGTGTGACCACTTGACTTTGAGGAATTTGATTGACTTGTTGCGAGTCTTGCATTCAGTCTCTTCGAGAATAGCAACGGCGTGCTCACGATAGGAGAGATCTTCTTGGAGCTCAATGTCCTCGAAGTTGACAGTGCGGTCAGGAGTCTTGAAGCACTTTCGGAACTGAGAGACATGGAACACATCATGAACATTTGCAAAGTTTGAAGGAAGCTCGAGTTGATAGGCGAGATCGCCTCTCTTGCTGACAATCTTGAAAGGTCCCACATATCTAGGGGCAAGCTTCCCTTTGATACCGAAGCGACGAGTACCTTTCATAGGAGAGACGTGGAGGTAAACATGATCTCCGATCTCGAAAGCCAAATCACGGTGCTTACTGTCATAGTAGCTCTTCTGGCGGGATTGGGCTGCTTTGAGGTTATCTCGAATGACTTTGCACATTTCCTCTGCCTCTGTGATTAAGTCATTACCCAAAAGCTGACGTTCACCGGTTTCAGACCAGTTGAGAGGGGTACGGCACTTCCTGCCATACATGATTTCAAATGGGGCCTTGCCCGAACTTGCTTGAAAACTGTTGTTGTAGGATAACTTAGCATATGGAAGGCAATCCTCCCACTTCATGCCGAAGGAGATCACACAAGCCCTGAGCATATCTTCAAGAATCTGGTTGACACGCTCGACTTGACCGCTAGTTTGAGGATGGAAAGCTGTGCTGAAGCGGATATTGGTGCCCATGGCCTTCTGAAAAGAATCCCAAAACTTGGAGGTAAAGATGCTGCCACGGACTGAAGAGATCACTTGTGGAATACCATGCAAAGAGACAATTCGAAAGGTATAGAGTTCCGCCAATTGAGCTATAGTGATTGACTCTTTGATAGGCAGAAAATGAGCCACTTTGGTGAGTTTGTCGATGACAAGAATATAGCATCATTGCCACGCTTGGACTTTGGAAACCCAGTCACGAAGTCCATTTCGATGTGGTCAAACTTCCATTCTGGAATGGCAAGAGGTTGGAGGAGACCAGCTGGCCTTTGGTGTTCTGCCTTCACTCTTCTGCAGACATCACATTCATTCACGAATTGAGCAATCTCACGCTTCATTCGAGTCCACCAATAAGCCTGCTTGAGGTCCTGATACATCTTCGTGCTCCCAGGGTGGATGGAGAGGAGAGAATTGTGAGCCTCGTTCATCATCACTTTACGGAGGTCACCTTTGGGCACAACAATATGATCCTCGAAGAAGAGAGTATCCTTGTCGTCAAGGCGGTAGCACTTGCACTTGGGTTGACTCTTGGCAATCTCAATCTTCACCTTTTTCACCATAGCATCAAGAAGCTGGGCTTGGCGAATCTGGTCTTCCAAGGTAGGAGAGACTTGAAGGTTGGCGAGGAAACCTTGAGGAACAACTTGCAGATTAAGTTTGCAGAAAGCTTCACAAAGCTCGGGTTGATAAGGCTTGAGAATCAGACTGTTGCAATAAGCCTTCCTGCTCAATGCGTCAGCAATCACATTGGCCTTGCCTGGAGTATACTCGATACTCGGATTATACTCTTGAATCATTTCGACCCATCGAGTCTGCCTGAGGTTGAGATTAGGCTGAGTGAAGATGTACTTGAGACTCTTGTGATCAGTGAAAATGTCCATTTTTCTTCCCAATAAGAGATGTCTCCAAGTCAAAAGAGCATGCACAACTGCCGCCAACTCAAGATCATGATTAGGGTAGTTCTTTTCATTGGGCTTCAACTAGCGAGAGGTATAAGCAACAACTTGCTTCTCTTGCATCAACACTGCGCCAAGACCTTGGAGAGAGGCATCACAAAAGACCTCGTACGGCTTGGATTCATCAGGCGGAGTCAGAACTGGAGCAGTGATCAATTTCTCTTTCAAAGTGTTGAAAGCAATGTCACACTCCGGAGACCAAACGTACTTGATGTGCTTCCGGAGAAGATTTGAGAGAGGCTTCGCGATCTTAGAAAAGTTTTCAATGAATCTTCGACAATAGCTTGCGAGACCGAGGAAGCTACGGAGTTGCTTCACGTTCTGAGGAGGTTCCCAATTCACAATTGCAGACACCTTCTCAGGATTCACCGCAATGCCCTTGGCAGAGATGATATGACCAAGATAAAGAACCTCATCGAGCCAAAATTCGCACTTGGAGAACTTGGCGTAGAACTTGTGTTCCCTCAGCTTATCGAGTACCAAACGCATGTGCTTGGCATGATCTTCCTTGTTCTTCGAGAAAACCAGAATGTCGTCGAGATAGACCAGAATGAATTCATTGGTGTAGGCGTTGAAGATGAAGTTCATCATGCGAGAGAAAGTCGGAGGAGCGTTGACGAGGCCAAAAGACATGACCGTGTATTCATATGAACCATAGCTTGTCCTGAAAGCCGTCTTGGGAATATCTTGCTCACGGATTCGAATCTGATGATAACCCATACGGAGATCAAGCTTGGAGAATACTTGGGCACCTTTGAGTTGTTCGAACAGCTTGTTGATGTTGGGAAGTGGGTATTTGTTCTTTATGGTCTTCTTGTTCAATGGACGGTAATCAACACAGAGTCGGTCCGTTCCATCCTTCTTCTTCACAAAAAGAACACCACAACCCCACGGAGAAGAACTAGGCCAGATGAGACCCATTCTTTCTTGAATATCGAGTTGCTTCTTCAGCTCCTTCAACTCTTCAGGTCCGAGCTTGTAAGGACGCTTGCACATAGGTTCCGTGCCAGGCTCAAGATCGATGACGAATTCAATTGGCCAGTGCGGAGGCATTTCTGGAAGCTCTTCTGGAAAGACGTCTTGATATTCGCAAACGACTGGAATTTGCGAGATAGCATCCAGTTCACCCTTCTCATTGAGAGAAAACAGACGGATAGTATCATCACGAGCGGCAAAGACAATTACATCCTTAGACGAATGAGTCAATTGAATCTGCCTTGCTGCACAATCAAGATGCGCCTTGTGCTTAGAAAGCCAATCCATCCCGAGAATAAGATCAATATTCGAGTTACCAAGAACCATAGGAGAAGAAAGGAACTTGTAGTCGCCAAGGTGATAGTAACATTCGGCGCCATCATTTTAGTGTTCATGAACAAACCCGGAGAAGAAACCGCTATCGGCTTAGGCAAATCAATAGTATGAACATCATGCATGGATGCAAAAGGCTTCGATAAAAATGATAAAGATGCACCAGTGTCAAAAGAACTCTTGCGGGAATGTCATTAACAGGAAGGTTACCCATAATCACATCTGGCGAGTCCTCTGCCTGAGCTGCATTCAGCAAGTTGACCTTGGCGGACTTGGTGTTATGCTTGACCATAGCTGTACTTGCCGATCTGACAGGAGGAGGAGGAGGAAGACGCCTCTGGTTGAGACACTTGTTGGCATAGTGACCCTTCTGTTGGGACTTGTTGCATGTGACCTCTAAAAGCGGACGGTGATACGGAGCACTCGATCTTGGAGGTTGGGACGAAGTCTTGTTCTGAAAGCCAGGGTTGGGTGGGTGGGAAGAACCACTGCCACCTTTGCTCTTCTGCTGAAACGGCTGACGGAACGGAGGAGGAGGAAGCCAATACTTCTGCTGCTTGGCCACTTGAGTAGAGGAAGAATGAGTAGCATCTCTGACTCGCTTCTTGGAAGCATCACACCTCAGTTGAGCAGCCTCTTGCTTCAATGCCATGTTGTAGAACGCATCGTATCTCAAGGGCTCAAAGAGAACAAGAGCTAGCTGAATTTCTTCTCTGAGACCGCCCCTGAACTGGTATATCATGCTCTTCTCATCAGGGACATCCTGCTTGGCAAAGCGGGCGAGCTTCTGAAACAACTTGTTGTAGTCATAGACAGACAAAGAGCCTTGCTTCAGGTTGCGGAATTCCTCACGCTTGCTTTCAACCACGCTCTGAGGAATATGATGAGCTCTGCAATCTTGATGGAATTCATCCCAAGTGATCACACGTCCACCTCTGGAATCCTTGTACTGCTAGAACCATTCTGCAGCTTGATCTTTGAGTTGGAAGGAGGCGAACTTGACGAAGTCCTCAGGCCTGACGTTACTGCACTCGAAATGCTTGCACAGATCCACGAGCCAATCATCAGCATCAGTTGCCTCAACACAATTGCTGAAAGTCTTTGGCCCGTTAGCAAGGAACTGGTTGAGTGTAGCAAAGTGATTATGATTGTTGCCTTGGTTCCCTTGGTTGCCTTGATTGCGCTCTTGAAGAATTTGCATGATCAACTGTGTGTTTGCATTGGTTGCGGCCATCACAGCTTGCCATGCCTCCGGAGGAGGTGGAGGTGGTGGCGGATCTTGATTCTGATTCTGACTGGTGCTCTTAGCGGGAGTGATCCTGAAGAGGTTGACCACCGTTAGCACATAGACAGATAAAATGAAGCTGAAACCAACGGAATGAAAATTGCAACATATAGTCTTCACATCCGAACAAAATGAACGAATGCATTCCTCTTGAAATGGTCACATATCCATAAATTGAGAAGCCACGTCGAATTCAGGTAGAGAAATAAATCAACAAGGTACGGATCAAGAACGAATACTCGGTAAGAAATCCCAATCTCAAACCAAATATCCGTGGAAGAAGAACTAGAGCTACAAGAATTCCCACCTATGAAACTCCCGAACCTTTCCGGTTATGCAATCAGGTGTTGGGGATACAGGGGAAGCATAATATCTCACCCAAATCTAGCAATTCCTACATCCAGCTGTATCCATCCTTCAACACATAACCGAGAAAACTTCGGAAACCATCTACCTCAACCTTCGAAAAGCATCCGTTATACGAGTTATGGCGATACTCCCGAACTCCCGCCCCAGTACTGGGTGGCGTCGAGGTTATCTCACCAACGAACTACATAAAAGAGATTTTCGATGTCGGTGTACTAAACTCAGGTATTCCAGAACTGCAACGATAAAATTATGACGACAACACCTCAGAGCTCAACTCCCCGGGACACTTTCACGAAACCCCTGACAGGAGGCACCAAGACAATGTTCTCATCATAAAACCATCGGAACGATTCCAAGATACCCGTGTGATCCTAAATTTTTTTTAGTGAAATTTGAGAAGAGAAGAGTCAAAACTCTACGTCAGGATGCCTTACCAGAGCGATGAGGAGACTGGGAAGTAAAAAGAATTCCTAAACTCTCCGATATATAATTCCTAAATGACTCAAAACATTTTTCTAGACACAACTCGGCCGCTAAAAACGATCAAGCAATGGGGCTCCTAAGGTCGGGGAAGGCTCTGATTACCAACTTGTAACACCCTCGATGCGACTATATCTCCCACGTGTCGAGGCACGACTTAGAGGCATAATCGCATTGAAGGCATATGTCGCAAGTTTGGCAATCTTCACAACATCCCATGTAATATAGATAATAAAAGAGGAGATAACATAGTTGGCTTACACTCGCCACATCAATCAAGTACATAAATAACATTACAGCATCCAAACACTCATGGCCCGACTACGGCGCCAAAAATAAAAGATAACCCAACATGCGACACGGTCCCGATCACCCCCAACTGGGCACCACTACGGATCATCAGGAAAGGAAACATAGTATCGTTGAGAGTCCTCGTCGAACTCCCACTTGAGCTCAAGCGCGTCACCTGGAGCGGAATCATCAGGCCCTGCATCTGGTGTAATAGTAATCTGTGAGCCACAGGGACTCAGCAATCTCGCACCCTCGCGATCAAGACTATTTAAGCTTATAGGTAAGGCAAGGTAAATATGTGGAGCTGCAGCAAGCGACTAGCAAATATGGTGGCTATCCTATTCGCAAAAGAGAGTGAGAAGAGGAGGCAAAGCGCGAGCGAGAAACTAGAGGGCAACCTGCACAAACATTATTCCAACACCGTGTTCACTTCCCAGACTCCGCCGAGAAGAGACCATCACGATAACTCACACTGTTGATTCATTTTAATTAAGTTAAGGTTCAAGTTATCTACAACCGGACATTAACAAATTCCCATCTGCCCATAACTGCGGGCACGGCTTTCGAAAGTTCAAATCCCTGCAGGGGAGTCCCAACTTAGCCCATGACAAGCTCTCACGGTCAACGAAGGAATAGACCTCCTCCCGAGATGTTCCGATCAAACTCGGTATCTCGGTTCTTCAAGACACTTCGACAGGTTAAAACAAGACCAGCAACACCACCCAGATGTGCTGACAAATCCCGATAGGAGCTGCACATATCTTGTTCTCAGGGCACACCGGATGAGCAAGACGTCGGGTAGGCCAGCCCAGAGTTGCCCCTGGTAGCCCCGGACATCGCTCGGTTGGACCAACACTCAGAGGAGCACTGGCCCGGGGGGGGGGGGCTAAAATAAGATGACCCTGGGGCTCCGGAAACCCAAGGGAAAATAGGCTAGGTGGAAAATGGTAAAACCAAGGTTGGGCATTGCTGGAAAAGCTTTAATCAAGGCGAACTATCAAGGGGTTCCCATTATAACCCAACCGCGTAAGGAACGCAAAATCCGGAAACATAACACCGATATGACAGAAACTAGGGCGGCAAGAGTGGAACAAAACACTAGGCGAGAGGCCGAGCCTTCCACCCTTTACCAAGTATATAGATGCATTAAGATAACATGGCAATATAATGATATCCCAACAAGTAAATAATGTTCCAACAGGGAACGGTCTCCAATCTTCACCTGCAACTAGCAACGCTATAAGAGGGGCTGAGCAAAGCGGTAACATAGCCAATCAACGGTTTGCTAGGACATGGTGGGTTAGAGGTTTGACATGGCAATTTGGGAGGCTTGAAAGCAAGGGTAGGCATCGTAGCATTGGCATAGCAAAAGAGCGAGCAATCTAGCATAGCAAAGATAGTAGTGATTTCGAGGGTATGATCATCTTGCCTGCAAAGTTGTCAGAGTTGACTGGATCCTCGAAAGCAAACTCAACGGGCTCCTTGTTAGCGAACTCGTCTCCCGGCTCTACCCAAACAAGACAAACAAGCAAACGGAACAAATCAACCACGTGCGAGGCTCAAACAATATGATGCAATGATGGTATGCTATGCGGGATGCGATGCGGGATGCATATGCAAGATTTGACAAGGGATGCAATAACTTGGCCTCAACTTTGAAATTCAAGTGTGCCACTGGAAAGATGAGATGAAATCGCTTGAAAATGATATAAAGCACACCGGAATCGGAGTAACGGTTTGGAAATGGCAAGCGATTCAAATATGACCACGTTCTGCGATTTACAGCAAGTAGTCATCTAAATGCAATGAGATGAACATGCTACAGCATTCAAACATGACAACAAAATACATGGCAGGGATGCATTCATGATGCTTAAAAAAAGTCTTGTACTGAGCTACGACCAATTCATCCATTAACAGGTTCAAACAAGCATGGCAAAAATGCATATGGTAAACAGATTTCAGACTTAGTGAAATTAACACTTGTCTGGAATTTCAGACCAGGTAGCACACTTCGGAGCAACAAAACTATATGCCTGATAGGACGCAGGATAATCATGAAGAAATGAACTTTCATTTCTCACGTCCTCATATTGCTTTATCTGTTCTTTTGCTTGATGAAATTGATCTGATGAATTGATGTCATATTCTTCACTGATGAAGTATATGAGTTTGTAAGCTGCACTAATTCATCTGCAGGATGATAAACCCAACGCCACTGAGTGGGTCCTCGATAGTGGATGTACAAATCACATGACTGGTGACAAGAATCTATTGATGGATGCTCCATTATCTCCGTCACATATGAAGCATATCATCTTTGCTGACAAAGGCAAAAGTCAGGTATTGATTCTAGGTAAGGTTGCGATCACAAAGGATCGACACATGGACAAAGTCATGCTTGTTGAGTCCCTAGGATACAATCTTATGTCTGTCTCAATGCTTTGTGATCTTGATATGGTTGTTGTCTTTGGCAAGTACCGTTGTGGTGTGGTTATGGAAGCTGACAATTCCAAAGTCTTCGAAGGCTTTAGGAGAGGAGACCTGTATATTGTTGATTTCTCTACAGGACCACAACCAGCCATGTGCTTACTTACAAAAGCTTCAAAAGGCTGGCTCTGGCATCGATGACTTGGTCATGCAGGCATGAGGAATTTGCACGCGCTTGCGAAGAAGAAGCATGTCATTGGCATCGAGAATGTCAAATTCCTCAAGGATCACCTATACGGAGCCTGTGAAGCTGGGAAGATGACGAAGGCCAAGCATCCAGCGAAGACTATCATGACCACCACTCGCCCATTTGAATTGCTTCACATGGATCTCCTTGGTCCTAATCATTATTCTGCTATTTCAAATCAAGCATCTCAGTATGGCTTTGTTATTGTTGATGATTACTCTCGTTATACATGGGTACACCTTGTTACTTACAAACATGAAGTGCAGGAAGTCTTCAAACGATTTTCCTCGAGGGCTTCAACCAACTTCGGTGTGAAGATCAAGCACATCAGAAGCGACAATGGCACTGAATTCAAGAATTCTGGTCTCGATGACTATCTTGATGAACTTGGTATTACTCATGAGTTATCTGCTCCTTACACTCCTCAGCAGAACGGCATCGTGGAGTGCAAGAACAGGACTCTTGCTGAGATGGCTCGCACTATGCTTGATGAATACAAAACGCATCGTCGTTTCTGGACTGAGGCAATTGATACTGCGTGCCACATCATAAACAGAGTATATCTTCACAAATTCTTCAAGAAGACTGCCTATGAACTCCTTACTGATAAGAAACCCAATGTAAGTTATTTCAAAGTCTTCGGTGCTAAATGTTGGATTAGAGATCCTCATCACAACTCAAAATTTGCACTGAAAGCACATGAAGGTTTTATGCTTGGTTACGGAAAGGACTCGCAAACCTACAGAGTCTTCAACAACGTTCTTCACAAGGTTGTTGAAACTGTAGATGTGCGGTTCGGTGAAATAAATGGCTCGCAAAGAGAGCACCTACCTACGGTGATAGATGAAGCAGCACCTGAGGAAACAATCAAGTTCAAGGCTACTGAGGATGTCATTCCTGCTGAAGAATCTGCTGAAGAATTCATTCCAGAACATGAAGAACGTCGAGCTAATGCACCTGAAGAAAATACTGAAGAAAATGGTGCTGAAGAGAATGCTAATCAAATTCTTCAATGACAACCAGCTCATCCTCACATTGCAAAAGAAGTGCAAGTTGAAAAGATCATCAATGACATCAAAGCGCCAGGTCCTCTCACACGCTCAAAAGCTTCACATTTATCTAACTTTTGTGGGCACTATGCTTTTGTCTCTATTACAGAGCCAACTAAGGTAGATGAAGCATTTCTAGAGCCTGAGTCGATTCAGGCCATGCAAGAAGAACTACATCAATTCGAGCTCAACAATGTCTGGGAACTGGTCAAACGTCCAAATCCTCGCAAGCACAATATCATCGGCACAAAGTGGATCTACCGCAACAAGCAAGATGAAAATGGCCTTGTGGTGAGGAATAAGGCACGGCTTGTAGCACAAGGCTACACACAGGTTGAAGGAATTGATTTCGGTGAAACTTTTGCACCTGTTGCTAGACTTGAGGCTATTCGCATATTACTTGCTTATGCTAACCATAATGACATCACTTTATATCAAATGGATGTGAAAAGTGCATTCCTCAATGGTAAGCTTGAGGAAGAAGTATATGTTGCTCAACCCCCAGGTTTTGAAGATCCAAAGAATCATGACAAAGTCTTCAGACTCAACAAGGCCCTCTATGGCCTCAAGCAGGCCCCACGGGCGTGGTATGATACCTTGAAGGAATTCCTCATGAAGAAAGGCTTCAAACCCGGTTCACTCGACCCTACTCTTTTCACTAAATCTTATGATGGTGAATTGTTTGTGTGCCAAATATATGTTGATGATATTATCTTTGGCTGTACTAACCACCGTTATAGTGATGAATTTGCCTATATGATGAGTGAAGAATATCAAATGTCTATGATGGGAGAGTTGAAATTCTTCTTAGGTCTTCAAATTCGTCAACAACGCAATGGCATATTCATATCTCAGGAGAAATACCTCAAGGATGTACTGAGGAAATTCGGCATGCAAGATTGTAAAGGCGTCAAAATTCCTATGCCCACAAATGGCCATCTGTGCACTGATGAAAATGGTATTGACTTTGATTATAAGGTATACCGCTCCATGATTGGTTCTTTATTGTACTTATGTGCATCTAGGCCAGATATAATGCTTAGTGTTTGCATGTGTGCCCGATTTCAAGCTGCACCAAAGGAATCACACCATAAGGCTGTGAAACATATTCTTCGATATCTAGCTCACACACCAACACTTGGATTATGGTACCCCAAGGGCTCGGCTTTTGATCTCATTGGATATTCTGACTCTGACTATGCTGGTGATCGTGTGGACCGCAAGTCAACATCTGGTACATGTCATTTCCTCGGACGATCTTTGGTCTGTTGGTCCTCGAAGAAACAGAACTGCGTATCACTATCTACTGCTGAAGCTGAGTACATTGCCGCTGGTTCTTGATGTGCTCAATTGCTATGGATGAAGCAAACTCTTGAGGACTACGGCGTAAACATGAAGAATGTGCCTCTCTTCTGTGACAATGAGAGTGCCATCAAGATTGCTCACAACCCAGTTCAGCACTCGAAGACAAAGCACATTCAGATTCGTCATCATTTTCTTCATGATCATGTGTTGAAGGGCAACATTTCTATTGAGCATGTGAAGACTGAAGAATAGCTAGCCGATATCTTCACAAAGCCCTTGGATGAGAAGAGATTTAACAAGTTGCGGTGTGAGCTAAATATCCTAGAATCTTCGAATGTTCTTTGAAAAGGACACTCATCCTAACACTTATGCAAAATTGATGACTTAGATGTGCAACACATGAAGAAACGTTTTTCTTCAATCAATGAAGAATAACACTCTTAGTGTGAAGAAATTAACGAAGAATTTGATTCTCAGAACCCTATGATAATTGTATGCGGCGTCTGAAATCATCATTCTTATACGGTGGGTCATGCCACCACCAAAAGTTGAAATTCCTCAATTATTCATATTCTTCAACTTTGCATTGTCTTCACTACTTCCGTCGTTTTTCTTCATTGGATATATATATGTTTATGTCCTCTATAACATTCACTTATTGCTAATTCTTCAAGTTGGTTCTTCTGCTAAGTGAATGTGATCGGACCCTTCCCCCTCTATGCTATACTCAACCCAATATATTCACAAATTCTTCATGTGCGTTCTATTTGAAACTCATTCAAAATCTTCACTGTGTCCTTGTCAGCTGAAGAAATTGCGAACAAAACTTTAAAACCTATCCTATCTAAATTTTCAGCTTTGCCGCTCAAACCATTCCGCATCCCACGATATACTTATCCACTCACCCACGATCTAACACGATCTCCACTTCTCACTATGTGGGTGACACATGTCATGCGAATGAGAAGGGTCAGGGGCATGTTCGTTCAATTTCTTCGGGCGAGCAGTTTTTCACCGTGGCTATAAATACCCCTCCTTCCCTTCCTCACTTCTTTTACTCCGCTCGACCTCTCTCTCCAGCTCGAGCTTCTCAAACCCTAGCGCCGCCGCTACTTCATCGCCGCCGGTGAGGAAGAGCTTCACTGCCTCGACCTCGTTGCCGACATACTCGCGCCGACTGCGAAAATCTTCACTCCGCCGCCTCCGTAGCCGTCTTCCTCCACCGAGTTAGGGCGTGGAAGATCTACACAGACGAACTTCATCTCCACACCTCACTGTTCGTCGTGTTCTTCATCCAGGGTAATTAAAAGTTACTTTTACTGCCCTGTTGATTCGAATGATTATCTACAAAATCTTCAAAAGTGTTTTTCTTCATAGCTTCACACACTAAACACCTCACAAGTCATCTATTGATTCGTTTCTCTAAGCATCATTTTTCTTCAAGATTCCTCAATTGTGTGGATCTTCGATCTATACAACTCTGGAACCTAAGACAAAGAACGCTTAGTGAAATTCTTCAAGACTCATCTGGTTAAATTCCTCAAACTTGTTCTTTTGAAAAACCCGCTGAGAACGCATATGACCTCTCCAAATTCCTCGCAACTATATCTGTTCACAGGTACACATGTCAGCTGCTGAATCACTAGGTTCTCATCAACTTAACTCATTTGCAGCGTTCCTCGGAGAAAAGTTGCATACTTCTTCAGAGAATTCGATTGTTCAAATTCCTCAACTGAAGAAAATGGCTGATGGTAAAAGGCCACAGAAAGGAGGAAAGAAGCCTGAGGTCATGACTGCCTTTGAAATCCCTGAGGACATATACAAAGATTACTGCACTCCTGATGAGGCCAAGTTTGGAAAAGAGGACAAAAATCAGTGCAAGGTGCGCATACAGAGGATAGAAAGGAGATGGGAAAGAGAATGGAGGGAGTATAGGTATGTAACTCCAAAATACATGAAGAAATTCGCACTCGATCCTCCATGCCCAAGAGCTCCATTGGCACCTGGCCAAATAGCTGATCCCACTAGCCTCAAGCGCGGTGAGGACTATCCTGACGAATGGGCCAAGCGCCAAGCCAAGTTGGCTAAGCAAGCTAGAGAAGCAGTGAGGAAATTCAATGAATACTCTACTGCTGCTGCTGCCTCTGCTGAGGCCTCTGCTGTCAAGCCAAAGAAGGCTATGTCAAATAAGCCTGCGCGCAAGCCAAGTGCTTCACCAACAATGCCCTCAAGGCCAAGTTCCTCAGCAATGCCCTCACGGCCAGAATCCTCAAAGCCCTCACGGCCAATTCCTCATGCTGCTCCTGTTCTTCAAAATTCCTCAGCTCCTCCGCCAAAGTCTTCAACTGTTCCGACAAAGTCCTCAGCACCTATGCATCTTGCCTCGTGCCAAAGGACTGCAGGCATATCTATTGCCTCAGGTGTCTCAGCAAGTTCCTCAGCTGCACCAAGTTCCTCAGCTAGCCCCTCACTGCTGAAGACAAAGTCAACTGCTGGACGCGGTCCTCGACCAAGTCCTTAGAAGAAGCAAGTCGCTTTCCAAGTGTCGTCTGAAGAAGACGAAGCTGATGATGATGAACTTGCAGAAATCATCAGAGATAGGCAAGTCAGGGTCGCTAGAGCCAAGGGAACAAATGTGCCACAGTTTTGGATCCCAAGTTGATCCTCGAATACATTGATGTTTGGCACAAGGACCCCAACACTCCCATGCCTGACTTCAAGCTGACTCCTGGCCAAAGTCATATGCTGACCCACTTCATTCAAGAAGAAAAATGGAAATTTGAGAAGGCCAGGCAGATCAAGAAAGCGCAGTACAAGAAAGAGCGCTATCTGAAGAAAAACGGTGTCTCTATGACAACTGAAGAACTTGTCACTGTCAAACTGAGATCCAGAAACTCAGTGATGAATTTGACGCATATCGCGCTGATTGGCTTGGAACCAAGGTTCATTTTGTGAAACTTGCGGATAACTTCACTTCCAATGTTGCTGCCCCAATGCAATAGGAAGTTCCTCAGGCTGAAGCATCCGCTCAGTCGACTGAAGAACATGCCAGCACCACTGATGAAAATCAGGCTGCTGAAGAAAATATGAGTTCCAGGGCTGATGACTGCATTCCAGCCGCTGAAGAAACTGCCAGGGCATCCACTAGTGGTGCGCCTGAAGAAACTGAAGAAATCAGGGCAACTGCATCAGTTGTGCCTGAAGAAAATCAACCAAATTCCTGAACTGCTCCTGCGCCAACTTCGACTCCAATCCTTCCATCTGCATCAGATGTGAAGAAGACCAAGGCTGCAGAGCGTGCTGCAGTGAAGAAAAGGAAAGCATCAGCTGCTTCAGATTCTTCAGCTCCGAAGAAGATGAAACCTATGACAAGTTCATTTGCTAATCTAATTGATGTTGTTCCCATCTCAACCAGGCCATCAAAGGACCTTATTCCTTTTGATGAAGAATATGTGATCCCCAGTGGATCTGATGAAGAAACTCCTTCTGCTGCTTCGTCTGAGCAGTTGGATGAAGAAATTGAAGTGGATGCGATCCCTTCAACACCTATCATCTCCTCGCCCATGCCTCATTTCATAGCTGAAGAGGCTGGCATTGAAGAAATGGAAGATGAAGATATGGACGTTGGCTGCTCCACACCCGTACTCAGTGATGAATTCTGGGAAAGTCAGCATCCAAACTCTCCAATGTTCACACCGTTGCAGCAAATATCTCAGTTGCCTGCACCAACTGTTCAAATGGGCTCTGAAGAAACTCACCCCACTTCATCTGTGCATGAGGAAATTTCAGCCACTAGTGCTGAAGAAAATGTTGTTGCTGAACATCTGAAGATGCAGACTACCACTGAAGAGGAACCAGAAATTCCTCAGCCTGAAGAACCTGCGATTGAGATTCCTGAGGTCGTGATGCAACTCACTGACACTCCTTTGCCGAAGCCAAAGGATCCATTCTCACGCAAGCAAAAGTTCAAGGCTGATGATTTCTTCGGCGAGCACGTATTCTTCGAAGATTACAACCCATATAACTCTTCTCGCATTAGGAAGAGGCGTTTCTGGACTGCTAGTCAAGCCAATTTCTATTCCTCAGTGTTGTTCAACAAGGAGAAAATCTTCTATCATGAGCATATTCCTCATGTGGACATGGAATCTCTGCCGTGCTTCGCACCAGTCCTTAGTGTTCTTCACGATGCTGGACTGTTAAACTTTTGCTCTGACATCTGCGATTAGAATGAAGAACTGATTCTTCAATTCTATGCAACGCTGCACATCACAGGAGATTCTGAAGTTGTGAATTCATGGGTGCTGACTGGATGTCTGAAAATACTCACTACACTGCACTAGCCTCTGAATTGCTTCGTGCCTTACCACTCAGTCCTCCTCTTGAAGAAGCTCGTTGCATCTACAGTGAACCTGAGCTTACAAATCATTACATGCAGGTGTTGATGAAACCTTTGAAGCCAGGTCAAGCACCAAGAACCAAATTCCTCATGAAGGAATTGCTTTACGTGCCCAGAACTGTCTATCGTATTCTTACGAGGACAGTCAGTCCTATCAAAGGCCACGACTCATCTGATGAGGAAATTGTTGGCATCATGAAGAATCTGGTATTCAACATCGTTCATGGCATTTCTGTCAATTATCATGATTTCTTCACGAGGACTCTGGCAAATGTTGCACTGTCTCCGTTTGAGCTGAAGCCTTATGCACCTTGGATTATGAGATTCCTCAGGACAAGGTCTTCACTCAACTACAAAGCTGATTTTCAGAATCAACTCAGCTACTTGCCCCCAATTGAAGTCCTCAAGCAGACTTATTCCTCAGTTAATGGAAAGGGCAAGGCACCAGCTGTTATAGATGAAGGCATTCGTCCATTGGATGGTCAATTTTGCAAAGCTGCTTCTTATTCCACCAATGATGACTCTGCCACACATGACTCTGCCAATGCACCCAAGTCTACTCCTCAAGCCACTGTGAACTTCTGCTTAGTCTTCATCAGAAGGTGGATCGAAATCACAAATGGGTTAAGCGTCAGTTTGGTTCACTTCTTCACAACATGACTGCTACACACAATGCAGTGAAGAAAAATCATTACTACCTCCATCAAGTCTTCGGTCGCACCTGGGCAATCCTGTCACATCTGTATGGTGAAGGAGATCTGAAGAAAATGGGTCTCAAGGAAGATTTTGACTGGTCTATAGCTCCACCGAAGAAATTCAATAAGGTCAAGGTTCCTTCTCTGGTGGCCAGCTCATATTCTTTATCGCGCGACACTGATGAAAATGAAGACTTGGACGACACTGCGGCAGGCCCTACTACAACAAACGACCCCAACAACGCTGGCACTCCTTCATCAACTTGATATTCTTCAGGGGCTTTAGTCCTCATATTCGAACCTTTTGGTCATTTGATGACAAAGGGGGAGAATTTTGAGTTAGTCTTCAAGTGGGTCTTTCTATATGGGCGTTTTTTTAAAGTTACAACTCTCGTTCTTCTGAGACTCTTATTGGATCGAGTTGTAAACTTAAACCCGATGGTGCTCTGATACTCTTGATGCGTTTTTCTACATGCTTATTCCTCGTTAAATATTATTGCAGGCATGCTGAATTACATCAGTCACCATATTTCATCATGCATTTCAAATTCTTCACTGTTATATGTCAAATGAGTGTATGAATTACAAGATATAGGGGGAGATCTCCATGATTCAACTTTTCAAGTGTGCATTGCTTCAAAATCAAATTCCTCACTATGCACATCTTCAGGGGGAGTTCTTCTATATCTTGCAATCAAATTCCTCAATATCAGTAGTTACACTTCATATGATTATCCCCGTTGAAAACTTAACCTATATTGTCATCAATCACCAAAAAGGGGGAGATTGTAAGTGCATCTAGTGCCCCTTAGTGATTTTGGTGTATTGAAGACTTATAGGTTAAGGGACTAATGCGTTTGTGAGTGTACACAGGTCTATAAGTCTATGAGGAGTTTGATATTTACAGAGAAAGTCGACTCCTAAAAATGAAGTTCTTCGACTGAAGACTTTGGATTTCTGAAGACTTTCTGAAGACTTTGAAAGTGAACAAATTGGTGTGACCTTGAAGACTTGGTATTCATTCGAGGAACATGAAGCGTGAAGACTTTTGTTTTCGTAGTTTCATTCTCTCTTTCTTGAGTCATAGGAAACACCGTACTGTTAAAGGGGGTCGAGGAAATACTAAGGAAAAATTTCCATGTGATGCTCAACTCAAAATCCTACACCTACCAATCCCTTCGAGTGAAGCCATTGGAAATCTCATACAGTTCAGTCAATTTCTTCAGTGACAGAGACGAAGTTCTTCTAGTCTCTGAGGAATTTGTTCTGACTGAGGAGTTAGGAATTCTCCAGTGCGGATTGCCTACACAGTGAGGAACATGATAGCCCTGAGGATTTTGCTACTCAAAATTTTGACTGTTGCTGAGCTATGCGTCAGCTGTCCCAAAATATCTATCCACCTAACGGTCATATCATTGAAGGGCATTTATGTCTTATCATGTCGGGCTACTCCCTAGGCTATAAATAGCCGCCCCCTACAACCACTAGCTGGTTGGCTGCTCCGAGAGAAACTGACACCTGTCATTTGAGAGCAACCCATCCTTTGAGGACTTTGAGCGAAAATCATCAAGTGAGGAAAAACCCAAACCAAAACCCAAACACCTACAAACCCCAAGTGATTGAGCATCACTGAAGAGATCGATCCTGCGTGGATCCGACGCTTGTTACCTTTGAAGATTGTGCTTCTTCCAGACAGTTAGGCGTCATGATGTAGAGCATCCAAGAGGAATTGTGGATCGCCGAGTGACCAAGTTTGTGAAGGTTTGGAAGTCGCCTGAAGACTTACCACGAGTGATTGGACGAGGTCTGTGTGACCTTAGTTCAAGGAGAATACAGTGGTGTCCTGAGCTGCGGTTCAGGACTGTGTGTCCTCGAGTTTAAATACTCAGCCGCTCCAACCAAACATACAACTGATACAACAGTTGGAACTGGTCTACCAAATCATTGTCTTCACCAAGCTTACTGGTTCCATTTCCTCAACTCTTTCATTTCCTCATAATTGAGTTGTGTGCTTGTTCATATCTATGTTTGAAGACTTTGACTGAAGACCTTCTCAATTTCCTCAGTTCAATTTCTTCAGTCTGTTTGTCTTCATCCTGTGTTATCTTGTGCTTACGCTTCCTGTACTCTATGCCTGTCTTCATTTCATCATGATGACTATGCTTGTATTCTGCTATGTCTACTTTTGAGTACTTATTCCGCTGCTAGTAGTTCTTCGCTAAGGAATTTCCTCAACGGCAAATTCCTCAGTGAAGAATTTCATAAAAATCGCCTATTCACCCCCCTCTAGTCGATATAACGCACTTTCAGGTGTTAATCACATGGTGATGTGAACTAGATTATTGACTCTAGTAAACTCTGCGGGTGTTGGTCACTTGGCGATGTGAACTATGGGTGTTAAATCACATGGTGATGCGAACTAGATTATTGACTCTAGTGCAAGTGGGATACTGAAGGAAATATGCCCTAGAGGCAATAATAAAGTTGTTATTTTATATTTCCTTATTCATGATAAAGATTTATTATTCATGCTAGAATTGTATTGATCGGAAACCTTAATACATGTGTGAATACATAAACAAACGCCATGTCCCTAGTGAGCCTCTACTAGACTAGCTCGTTGACCAAAGATGGTTAAGGTTTCCTAACCATTGACATGAGTTGTCATTTGATAATGGGATCACATCATTATGAGAATGATGTGATGTACAAGACCCATCCGTTAGCTTAGCATAATGATCGTTCAGTTTTATTGCTATTGCTTTCTTCATGTCAAATACATATTCCTTCGACTATGAGACTATGCAACTCCTGAATACCGGAGGAATGCCTTGTGTGCTATCAAACATCACACCATAACTGGCTGATTATAAAGATGCTCTACAGGTATATCCGAAGGTGTTTGTTGGGTTGGCATAGATCGAGATTAGGATTTCTCACTCTGAGTATCGGAGGGGTATATCTGGGCCCTCTCTGTAATACACATCATAAGCTTGCAAGCAAACGACTAAGGAGTTAGTCATGAGGTGATGTATTACAGAACGAGTAAAGAGACTTGCCATAATGAGATTGAACTAGGTATGAAGATACCGACGATCGAATCTCGGGCAAGTAACATACCGATAGACAAAGGGAATTATGTATGTTGTCATAACGGTTCGACCGATAAAGATCTTCGTAGAATATGTAGGAGCCAATATGGGCATCCAGGTTCCGCTATTGGTTATTGACTAGAGAGGTGTCTCGGGCATGTCTACATAGTTCTCGAACCCGTAGGGTCTGCATGCTTAACGTTCGATGACGATATAATATTATATGAGTTATGTGATTTGGTGACCGAATGTTGTTTGGAGTCCCGGATGAGATCACGGACATGACGAGGAGTCTCAAAATGGTCGAGAGGTAAATATTGATATATAGGACGATGGTATTCGGACACCGGAAGGGTTTCGGGGGGTACCAGATACTTATCAGGTCACCAGAAGGGGTTCCGGGCACCCCTGGCAAAAGATATGGGCCTTATGGGCCAAGAGGGGAAACACACCAACCACAAGGGGCTGGTGCACCCCCATATGGGTTGGCCTAAGGAGGAGAAGGAAAGGAAGAAGGGAAAGGTAAGTGTGGATTAGGATTCCCACTTCCTTCCCTCTCCCCCCTCTTTCCTCCCCCTTTGACAAACATGGCAGGGGGCGGCCAAGGGCAGGAGCCCAAGTAGGATTTGGACCTACTTGGGGCGCCCCTTGGCCTCTCCCCTCTCCCTCCCACCTATATATATGAGGAGGGGGCGCCTAGCACACAACAGACAATTGCCTAGCCGTGTGCGACGCCTCCCTTCATAGTTTATACACTCGGTCATATTTTTCGTAGTGCTTAGGCGAAGCCCTGTTAAGATCACTTCACCATCACCTTCACTGTCACCACGCCATCGTGCTAACGAAACTCATCTACTACCTCGACGTCTTGCTGGATCAAGAAGGCGAGGGACATCACCGAGCTGAACGTGTGTAGAACGCGGATGTGCCGTGCGTTCGGTACTTGATCGGTTGAAGCGCGAAGAAGTTCGACTACATCAATTGCGTTGTGAAACGCTTCCACTTACGGTCTACGAGGGTACGTAGACACACACTCCCCCTCGTTGCTATGCATCTCCATGGATAGATCATTGCGTGTGCATAGAATTTTTTTTGTTTTCCATGCAACGATTCCCAACAAATAAAATGACAAATTTTTATAAAGTGGGGGAGATGAAAAATGAGAGGCAAATGGTAAATAATGTAAATTGTAAGGAGATGAAATTTGTGATTAGGAACCTGATAGATGTTGACGATGTCTCCCCGGCAACGGCGCCAGAAATTCCTTTTGATGTCGCTTGAACTACGTCGGTATTTCCCTAAAGAGAAAGGGGTGATCCAGTACAGCTACAGCAGGTATTTCTCTCAGTTATGAAACCAAGGTTATAAATTCAGTAGGAGAACCAAGCAACACTATATAAACGGTACCTGCACACAAAAAACAAATACTTGCAACCCGACGCTTATGAGGGGTTGTCAGTCCCTTTTACGGGTAACGGTGTTGGAAATTGTCAAGATGACGGAATAAATTTATGATAGATTGGATAAATAGATCTCGAATAAAGGTGAAATAAACTCGGTAACAAAAAAGTGCAGTAAGGTATTTTTGGGTTTTTGGAATAATAGATCTGAAAACAAAAGCAAATAAAAATATATCTCAAGGCAAATATGATAAATAATAGACCCGGGAGCCGTAGATTTCATTAGTGGCTTCTCTCAAAAATAGCACACGATGGGTAAACAAATTACTGTTGGGCAATTGATAGAAAATCGAATAGTCATGACGATATCCAAGGCAATGATCAATATATAGGCATCACGTCCAAGATTCGTAGACCGACTCCTGCCTGCATCTACTACTATACTACACACATCGACCGCTATCCAGTATGCATCTAGTGTAATAAGTTCATACAGAAACGGAGTAATGTAATAAGAACGATGAAATGATATAGACGAGATCTATTTATGTAGAAATAGCCCCCATCTTGTTATCCTTAATAGCAACGATACATGTGTGTCTTGCTGCCCCTTCTGTCACTGGGAAAGAACACCGCACGGTCAAACCCATCACACAACATCTCTTCCAATGGCAAGAAAAATCAATCTAACCGGCCTAACTAAACCAAAGATTCAAAGAAGAAATATGAGGCTATAAATAATCATGCATATAAGAGATCAAAGAAGACCCAAATAATATTCATGGATATAGATCTGATCATAAACTCAAAGTTCATCGGATCCTAACAAACACGCCGCAAAAAAGAGTTATATCAAATAGGTCCCACAGCGCTCCGCAGCAGAAAGGAGGTGCGCCGCCACCAAGCTCCTCCCGGCTGCCCTGCACCAGTGAAGTGGCAACAGAAAGGAGGTGCGCCGCCGCCGAGCTCCTTCGGGCTGCCCTGCTCTGGTGAAGTAGCAACAGAAAGGAGATGCGCCGCTGCCGAGCTCCTTCGGGCCGCCCGCACCAGCAGAAAGGAGGTGCGCCGCTGCCGAGCTCCTCTAGGCTGCCGCCGGAGATCTCGCCGCTGCTCCCCGCCAAGATCAAAACGAGAGGCGACGGCCCTTGCCGGTGAGTGCGGCGGCGGCCTGCACCGGCGGCCTCGTCACGTCGGTTGTGGAGGCAGAGGCCGAACTGCTAGTGCAGGTTGCTGATACGTGGGACCAGGCCAGACACGTGAGGGCACGAGCAGGCGACATGAGCGTCCATTTTTGTTCGTCGTAGACCCATTTGTGGCTTAGATTTAGACTCAGTTGAGGTCGGCACTGACAGCAAGCTGACAACGAGCAAATGCTTTGTCCATTGGGATCATCTTATTGGGTCAACTTTTCAGTCCGGATGACCCAACAGACCAACAGTTCCCCCTCCGTGCCTCGACCTTCCCGTTGCGGCGGCGCCCTTTGTTAGAACAGAATGCCCTTCCGATGAGAAGCCCGGAGAGCATCAGCCCGCTCCTCGCCCGCTACGCCGCCTCGCAGTCTCTGCTCCTGGGAGCCCACATCCACGCCCACCTCCTCAAGTCCGGCCTCCTCGGCGCCTTCCGCAACCACCTCCTCTCCTTCTACTCCAAGTGCCGCCTCCCCGGCAGCGCCCGCAGGGTGTTCGACGAAACCCCGGACCCGTGCCACGTCTCCTGGTCCTCGCTCGTCACCGCCTACTCCAACAATGGGCTGCCCCGGGACGCGCTCGCGGCGTTCCGGGCCATGCGCGCGCGAGGCGTCCGCTGCAACGAGTTCGCGCTCCCCATCGTGCTCAAGTGCGCGCCGGACGCCGGGCTCGGCGTGCAGGTGCATGCGGTCGCGGTCTCCACGGGGCTCAGCGGGGACATCTTCGTCGCCAACGCGCTCGTCGCCATGTACGGTGGGTTTGGCTTTGTGGACGAGGCGAGGAGGGTGTTCGACGAGGCCGCCCGCGACCGGAACGCCGTGTCTTGGAACGGCCTGATGTCGGCTTTCGTCAAGAATGACCGATGCAGCGATGCCGTCGAGCTGTTTGGCGAGATGGTGTGGGGCGGGGTACGGCCGAACGAGTTTGGGTTCTCCTGTGTCGTGAATGCCTGCACTGGCTCTAGGGATCTGGAAGCCGGCAGGAAGGTGCACGCCATGGTGGTAAGGACGGGGTATGACAAGGACGTCTTCACTGCCAATGCGTTGGTTGACATGTATTCGAAGCTGGGGGACATTCATATGGCAGCAGCTGTTTTCGGAAAGGTACCCAAGACGGATGTCGTCTCGTGGAATGCTTTCATTTCTGGGTGCGTGCTTCATGGACATGATCAGCATGCACTGGAGCTGTTGCTGCAGATGAAGTCTTCAGGTCTGGTGCCTAACGTGTTCACGTTGTCCAGCATCCTGAAGGCCTGCCCTGGTGCTGGTGCATTCACTCTGGGCCGGCAAATTCACGGGTTCATGATCAAATCCTGTGCAGATTCAGATGACTATATCGGTGTTGGTCTTGTGGATATGTATGCAAAGTATGATCTTTTGGATGATGCGAGGAAGGTGTTCGACTGGATCCCTCGAAAGGATTTGGTTTTGTGGAATGCACTGATCTCAGGTTGCTCTCATGGAGGATGCCATGGCGAGGCACTGTCTCTCTTTTGCAGGATGAGGAAGGAAGGTTTTGACATCAATAGGACGACCCTGGCTGCTGTTCTCAAGTCAACAGCAAGCTTGGAGGCAATCAGTGACATAACGCAGGTTCATGCTGTTGCAGAGAAGATAGGGTTCCTTTCTGATTCTCATGTCGTCAATGGTCTTATTGATTCATATTGGAAGTGCAATTGCCTCCATTATGCAAATAGAGTGTTTGAAGAACACAGTTCTGATAACATCATAGCTTTTACATCAATGATCACCGCACTCTCACAGTGTGACCATGGTGAGGATGCAATAAAGTTGTTCATGGAGATGCTAAGGAAGGGTCTCGAGCCAGATCCCTTTGTGCTAAGTAGCCTCCTGAATGCTTGTGCTAGCTTGTCAGCATATGAGCAAGGGAAGCAAGTGCATGCTCACCTGATCAAGAGGAAATTCATGACAGATGTGTTTGCAGGGAATGCCCTTGTGTACACATACGCAAAGTGCGGGAGCATAGAGGATGCAGATCTGGCCTTCTCTGGACTACCAGAGAAGGGAGTTGTCTCATGGTCTGCAATGATCGGAGGGCTAGCACAACATGGGCATGGGAAGAGAGCATTAGATGTGTTCCGCAGGATGGTTGATGAGCGCATTGCTCCAAACCACATCACTCTGACTAGTGTTCTCTGTGCTTGTAACCATGCAGGGCTTGTTGATGAGGCCAAGCGGTACTTCAGTTCAATGAAGGAGATGTTTGGAATTGACAGGACGGAGGAGCACTACTCGTGCATGATTGATCTTCTTGGGCGTGCCGGTAAACTAGATGATGCAATGGAGCTTGTCAACAGCATGCCGTTTCAAGCCAGTGCCGCAGTTTGGGGGGCACTACTTGCAGCCTCAAGAGTACACCGAGATCCAGAACTGGGAAAGCTGGCAGCTGAAAAGCTCTTCATCCTGGAGCCAGAGAAGTCGGGCACACATGTGTTGCTCGCAAACACGTATGCATCTGCAGGCATGTGGGACGAGGTGGCTAAGGTGAGAAAATTGATGAAAGAGAGTAAGGTCAAGAAGGAGCCTGCCATGAGCTGGGTTGAATTAAAGGACAGGGTGCATACTTTCATTGTGGGTGACAAGAGCCACCCAAGGGCAAGGGACATATACGCAAAGCTAGAAGAACTGGGAGATCTGATGAGCAAAGCTGGTTATGTTCCGAATCTAGAGGTTGATCTCCATGATGTAGACAAGAGCGAAAAGGAGTTGCTTCTTTCTCATCACAGTGAGAGGCTGGCCGTCGCATTTGCGTTGATCAGCACCCCACCTGGAGCGCCCATTAGGGTCAAGAAAAACCTGCGCATATGCAGAGATTGCCACGTCGCATTCAAGATCGTTTCAAAGATCGTTCCAAGGGAGATTATCATCAGAGACATCAACAGGTTCCATCATTTCAGTGATGGGGCATGTTCTTGCGGTGATTACTGGTAAAAACGGTTGCGCATATGAGTTTTTTTAATAGCTTGTCAAGGGCTGATGGATAGAGCAGATACATGGCTTCACGAAGGTTTTTCTATTTCAGAAAGAGGGAATGACCCTTGGCCTCTGCATACGCACACAGCCATATATACTCTATAACACTATGCTCCTTAGTTTTAAATAGTCCACATTCAATAGAGGTCTCTAATTGGGATTGGGTCACCCGATTTTAACCAGGTCAACAATTTCACAAGGATTTCTCTCATTCATTTTTAATACACTATGCTCCGTAATTTTGGAGCTCTCCTGTTCGATTGGGGTATACAGTTCTAATGCCTTGATTTTGACTTGGTCAATCCTTGGTTGTGGCAATGAATTCTCTAACTTTATTAACTTTATTAAGCTCCCAAATTTTAAAGTCTCCTCATTCAACTGAGTCTTCAATTTAGATTAATTGGGTCGTTGACCTGGGCTTCGTGGTGGGATCTCTCGATAAATGGGTCCCTTGATAAGTGTCTGGGTGGTGTGTGCCTTTGTTGACAAAAAGAAAGTACCGCCTATGACATGTTTAGCATCAATATAACACACGCGGCCAACAACGAAGGTAAACTCTCATGTATTTATGTATTTGTATTAGTTAAAAGACACCTTCCAATCACATGGTCAAAAAAAACCACCCAAACATCACAATAAAAAAAAGAAAATGATACACTCATGTACGATTCACTACAGATTGGTCATACCAAACACTCTCCCATCAATCACCTCCCTGTTCTCACCGTTGGGCCACTCTATATACGTCTGGTTCAAAAAAGGTTAGAACATCTTATATTTGTGAACGGAGGGAGTAGTATATCTTGCGTGGGAACACACCACAAAGCTATATTCTTTACTCTTTGTATAAAGATGTGAGTTGCGACAGTCTGTTCATTTCATTAGTTGCTAGGAAATAGGAATTTCCACAGTTGTTTTTCATTTGTCAAATGGCTGCAACATTTTTTTGTTTGGCATCGTAAAATAACCAATAACTAGAAGGGCAGTGCGTGCTTTGCCGCGCCGCTTATGTTCTTGGGGTTGTACATGTTTTATTTCTACATGATAATTTTTATTAAATTGTGAAAATTATTTACGTGCTAGTTGGTTTGGCGTATGGAGGAAAATAATGAAGTGTGTTCTTTTTATTAGAGTTGCTACACCAACGAACAAACTTTACGGAATCATGATTACAGATGGATGTGTCAATTTATGGTTGGAGATAGGGAAAGATATGTTTTTGTGTCTTTGTTCGCTCATTTTAGTTTGCATGTAGTTCATCTTGAAATATCCAAAACATCTTATATTTGTGGCCGGAGGGAGTACCATTTTGTGTTTGTTGAAGGATTAGTTCTTTAATGAGAAAAAACCTTGCGCATTGTCATTGTGTCATTGTCTCATTGATGAACACATACACACTGTATGAGCAACTCTTCATGGTGTACAACTCTGGTACTAGGTATCATGTTTCTTAAAAATTATTTAGGGTCCATTTGGAACAAATAACTGACTATATAATGTACGGTCAACATTATGCTTATAATAGATGGACAGACTTTGCACAAAATAGTTAAGCGTCAGTAAAGACGCTTGAGGAATAACCTCTGCGGAATTCATTTCCGAATACTCTGACAGTATATACAGATACTCGAGCCAAAGTAAAAAACTGCATTAAGAAAGAATCTCGACAACAATTCAAAGACCTCTTCAGCTTTTCTTTCACACAACATTGAGAAAAGGTGGTTGTACCAAAGCACCAGGATAGGGAGGACACAGTCTAACAACCAATCTTTCATAGTTGATCAGAATATAACCACAGAGCGGCAAAAATACAAATCCAAGAAATCATCTATTAGTAATGCTACAGGTGCCTATGTCTTCCTAGCATCGCTTCAGTTGCTGCAGGTTAGCTCCCGATTCCATTTTTTTCTTACAGTTTGAGCGACAGAAGCTTGCTTACGACGACGGCTGTAGCCCTCTCTTTTGCTGCACATCACAGATGAAGAAAAGTTTAGGTTCATAGAGAAGGTGGTATGTCAACCAGGAACCGGTTTAACCCCAGCACCAATCTAGCAATCCATGACAGGAAAATGCAAGACTGCACAAATAAATCTAATTTTCACTCCACATATCACTTATAGAGGTATGCTATATTAAAAAAACGCTTCAAAATATATTTCTGGCCAAAGAATCTAGAATATTTAGAGAGAGAAGGAAATATCAAAATACCTGATAAAAATAAGGCCTGCTGTAAGAACCATTCCTCCGACTGCCCACGAAATTCTTTCACCGACAGGCATTTCTTTTGCCCATATCTGAAAATCTTCAAGATGCCAAGAGGCCATACCATGTAATACTGGACGATCTTTTGAAGACGTCCATGTATGGGATATGGAATCCAAACTTGCTTTCCCGCCATAGCAGAAGGTTTCGTCAACTTCACTAAGACCGGCATCAGAAACTTGCACAGAGAAACCAGCAAGGCGACATAGCTCTGTGCCGTTAGAAACCCACTTATGTGCTTTGCCACAAAGGATGTCACCTAAACCACAAGGAGATAAGGCCTGGGATAACCGTAAGAGAGCATATCAGTAATCAAACTGTGAAATCATACCGACAAAAAGATTTGTTAGCTACAACAGATTTCAACAAACACAAGAAAAACTAATTTCTGCGGTATTAATAGCTACTCCCTCCGTTCCATAGAACGGAGGGAGAATGTACTGAATGGACATAGATTAGACATGATTGCCTAAGCTATGATCTGACTACGAAAAATATCAAGCTCAATCTGGTAACTGCACGTGTACTTGCACAACAGTAATGCTTTGACATCCAGATAGTTTCAGTCGAGACATAACTCACGCTCACAAAACACCAGCAATGGGTGTTTACCTGTGTTTTCATATCAATGGAGAAGTATGCCTCCGAGCAAGCTTCGAAAACCATGTCACAGAATGATGCACATATAACAGGAGGTCCAGGCCTGACACCAACTCGTGGATCACAAACTGAGCACTCGAGCAACTCCCACAAATGAAGGCATTCTCCACTACCTTCACCAGTTGACGAGAGCTTTCGCACTGAAAGCAGGGCAGGAAATGTCTGAGTCACGTCACAACATGTGTTCTGGCGGAATATCCTACATAGTGCTAGGTCTCTGCGCCCCTTTGCTGCTTTTCCAGGAGGCTTGCCTTCAAATGAGAAAGCAGGGAACCGTCCACCAGGTGAAACACATACCCCTTTTGGTTGTGCTGTGGAGCAAGAAATTAAACAACATTAGTTGCACATCAGATAATTTTGCAATGTTTGCCCATGGTGCAAATCACAACGGTTCATGCCCATTTCCTCATTCAACCAAGATAACACGAACCTCCTACTCTATCTTACCAAGAAGCACCCATTCAATGTAAAACCACAAGGCTCATATACAAGGAAGAAACTCAAAGCTATTGATTTCACAGAAAGTACTTTGTTCATCTGTCTTGTGATCGGCAGAAATGCCAAGAACCGACGTTAGTAAAGCATAGGATAGGACAACGATGCTTCTAACCATAAAATATAAACTTATATAACATCTTCCTATCCTTTGCTGTACGAACTGATAATTCATACAATCGCTTGTCATGGATGGGAATTGGGCCCTAAAATGCACATAGATCACGGTCATTTATGAATCACCTTCCAGCAATATAAAGATTTAACCTGCAAACTTAATTAAACCTATAAATCCGGAGAGACTAACAACCTACACGACAATTCCAGCGACTAAGCGCAGAACACATCAAGGATCCACTAAAACCCATCAAGATTCAAGAATCACTCAGCGACATAACTAAAAAGCTCACGTATATCATCGATAACAGCAACATATAATACACCAAAGCAAAGAAGAATAAGCGTATGGGATCACGAGAACGCGCGCGCGCGCGATTGCTCGTACCAGCCGACGCGGTTAGCGAGAAGAAGAGCAGGAGGAGGAGGAGGATGTAAGTGGGAGTCCGACGCGACGGCGGAGGAGGGCTCATCGGAGTCAACCTGCCCACCGGCAGGGTCTCGCGGCGGCGCGCGGCCGGGCGGCCAGCCGGCGTGATCCGTCGAGCGGATAGGCGACCAGGGAGGGGAATCAATTCGTGGTCGGATCGATCCGCTAGCGGAGTGCGGACCAGGCACCCAAGTCAACAAGCACTGCGCAATCTTTCGACGTAGATGGGCCGGTGACGACGTTAGGGTCCAGTACACGGCATCAGAAAAATGTCGTGTTTGTGACTTTGAAAAAATGTTTATGCATTTCAATAAAAAATGTAGTACATGACATTTCTGAAAAATGTTATACAATGTAAAAAATGTTGGTGTAATTTATTTTAAATCATACAATTCAAAAATTATATGTTATGCTTTAAAACATGTTCACACATTTCAAATATACGTTTGTGACATTTTAAAAAAGCGTAAAAATTGTTCGCATAGTTTAGAAAATGTTTTGTGTCATTGAAAAAATGTTTTCAACATGTATTTGAAAACTGTTTAACACATATTCAAAAACATGATTTTGTTTTTTAAAAAGAAATATATATTTGGAAAAGTTAAACGTGTATGTTTGGAAGGATAGACTATGATTTGTTATGTTTTATTTTGTACTCCAAAAGGGTTATGTACTCCTATATATATGCCCACGAGGCTTAAGCAATACAATCAATACTCTTGATGGATCAATGATCAATCAATATGGTATTATGGGAGTACTAGAATTGGTGCCGGATCTTGTCAATTTCACACCTACACAAGTAATGCTTATCGAGGAGCTTGGTTAAGATGAGTGGCACAAAATTAAAGATATTGATAATGTTGAAAATATTCACAAATTACATGCAAAGCAAATAGATTAAAACATATGATATCACTTGGAACTTACACGAGGAAGATAAAATGAGATTCGTTCAACCAAGGAATGAGCACAAAATATGTTACCACAGAAAAAGCTCATGTTGCACGAATACTAGACGAGATGCTAGCATGATTTCTCAAATGGCTAGGTACATACTTATGCACGATCTATGAGAGACGAAATATGCTGTCTTTTTATCCCAAGTATGCTATGTATATATGATTCGAGATGATCTATGGCATGCAATGTGGCTCAATGCTATTGCTTAGAAGCTCTTGGTTTTCTTTTCCTTTTTCTTAAAAGTTTGCTCTTTTTCTGAAACATGATGTCTTTGCCACTTATGCGAAATGCTCGATCCAAGATAACAATGATGTATGCACAAGAGTAACTTATGACATAAGCTATGACAACAAAATGTGTACACGCAATTGAAGATATGCAGTGTATGTATCACTAAATTGCACAAGTAACGTTGCCCAACAATTCTCAATGGCCAGTCTCGGTAGAAAAGTTATGCAAACGGTTCGGGGTTATCAAGGAAATATACAATGATGTCTGGAACTTACCGTCCTTGCTTAGGATCGCCGTGTTAGGGGGTGGAGCAGTCGTTGTCGATGTTGAGTTTGTGTTGATGATGAGTGGCGGTGTTGTTGATGTCGAACCATCCCCAATTAGCCGAAACACCTTAGAAAATGGAAATTCACACTCAAAATCTCAAAGAAAATGGGTCAAAATGGGTTGGTAGTGGAAGATGGGCTGGTTATGGTTGAAGTGGGGGTTTTGAGGAAGGCTAATGGTGGTTGAGTAGGCTAGGGTCACGGAATAATGTGGTGGAAACCGTGGTTTTTCTTTTGGGGGGAATGCAATTTCAGCAGTCGGATCCAGATGATCTGGGTGTGGTTTCGAACTATTCGGGTGATGTCCAGATCGTTCGAGTGTCTGTCTGGATCGTCCGGGTAGGTCAACCGTTGTAGATCTAGGCTCGGGATGAAAGAATTTTTTGGGAGAATTTTTTAGGGCGGATTCTGGGATGGATTTCGTGGTGGTGATGGTGGGAGGAGGCTTGATCCACTTGCCAAACAACAAATTCGTGGATTGAACAAACAAAATCTCACAAGAACCAGCAAAATGCAAAAAAATGGTACATCTATTTTTGGTGGGTATTTTTGAATTGGGACAAAAGGCAACAAAATTAGATACAAAGTGGGGTAAGGGGCTCCAAGATGTGAATCAACCTGTGCACTGATCCAAGATGATGTAGGGTGAAACTCTAGTTGATGATCTTCTTCACACTTGGAGGTGGGAAAGGGGAAAATTAAGAGGAATCGCAAAAGAGGAACACTCAAGAGACAAGATCCAAGGTCACTATACATCCAATAAATCTACATACACATACAAGGTTCAAGATCCAAATCCAAAAATAGGAAAGTAAAAAGGTAGACAGTTCTTCCCAAGTCTCTAAGAAAAGAGGGGACTTGTATCTATGGTGGATCTTCCCTTAGAGGGGCCTTGTATCCACTAGGGATCTTCTCACATGGAGGTCTTGATCTCCACGAGAGAGGTAGATAAGGAGTAAAGATCTCTAGTTTACCTCATATGCTTTGCTAACCCTAATAGAGAGGAGGGGGTCATCTATTTATAGTCCAGGACATGATAGAGAGGTAGATGGGGATATACATGGCAACATGAATGTTTTGCGCGCATGCAAGACCAAAAGTCCGGGTGGGGTGGGTACCCAGATGGTCCGCCCATTCTCCGGATGATTCGAGTAGTCACCCGGATGGCCCGACAGAGTCATTACATTGGTCGTCAGGACGGATGTTCGGGACGTCGTTGGGATGTACCACTTCTTTCGGATGATCTGAGAGGGGTCCCGAATGATCCGTCTTTAGGCTCGGCCTTCAGGCATTTTCGGGACACGTGGCCCAATCGTTCGGGCATTGGTTGGATCATCTGAAGTAGGGTCTAGATTGTTCGGGCAAGGACAGACTTGTCCCGTTTCCTTCTTCTCCTTCGCGATCTTCCTCCGCCATTGCTTCGTCTGGTTCCTTAGATTCTCCATGGTTGGTCCCTTGCTACCTGAGCACACGAAGTGTCTCCATTTGAGGTAGTAGTCATGTCTCATGTGATTCAAAGGGAAGTTCGACAAGGGGAGAGTTAACCTCGGTTTCGATAGCTCTTGCACGAGCTCTTGTCATTGATCCACTTGGTGTCTTGGGTGATGATGGCATGTCCATGAGATGACCGTAGGATGCTCCGCATCAGGTTGCCTCCCATTTAGCACTAGTTTTTGTTGGGGAACATAGTAATTTCAAAAAAAAAATCCTACGCACACGCAGGATCATGGTGATGCATATCAACGAGAGGGGAGAGTGTCGTCCACGTACCCTCGTAGACCGTTAAGCGGAAGCATTATGACAACGTGGTTGATGTAGTCGTATGTCTTCACGATCGACCGATCCTCAGTACTGAACGTACGACACCTCCACGTTCAGCACACGCTCAGCTCGGTGACGTCCCGCGAACTCACGATCTAGTAGAGCTCAGGGAAGAGTTTCGTCAGCACGACGGCTTGATGACGATGTTGATGAAGCTACCATGACAGGGCTTCACCTAAGCACCGCTACAGTATGACCGAGGTGGATTATGGTGGAGGGGGGCACCGCACACGGCTGGGAGAGATATTTGTGATCAACATGTGTGTCTAGAGGTGCCCCCTGCCCCTGTATATAAAGGAGCAAGGGGGAGGCTGGCCGGCCCTTGTGGGTGCGCCAAGAGGAGTAATCCTCCTCCTAGTAGGAGTAGGATTCCCCTCTTTCCTACTCCTACTAGGAGGGGGAAAGGAAGGGAGAGAAAGAGAAGGAAAGGGGGGGCGCCCCCCTCTCCTAGTCCAATTCGGACAGAGGGGAGGGGGCGCGCTGCCTGCCCTAGGCCGGCCCCTCTCTCTTTCCCTTATGGCCCAACAAGGCTCATTATCCCCCGGGGGGTTCCGGTAACCCCTCCGGTACTCCAGTAAAATCCCGATTTTACCCGGAACTCTTCCGATGTCCAAATGTAGGCTTCCAATATATCAATCTTCATGTCTCGACCATTTCAAGACTCCTCATCATGTCTGTGATCATATCCGGGACTCCGAACTACCTTCGGTACATCAAAACATATAAACTCATAAAACCGATCGTCACATAACTTTAAGCGTGCGGACCCTACGGGTTCGAGAACTATGTAGACATGACCGAGACACGTCCTCGGTCAATAACCAATAGCGGAACCTGGATGCTCATATTGGTTCCTACATATTCTACGAAGATCTTTATCAGTCAAACCGCATAACACTATACGTTGTTCTCTTTTTCATCGGTATGTTACTTGCCCGAGATTCGATCATCGGTATCCCAATACCTAGTTCAATCTCATTACCGGCAAGTCTCTTTACTCGTTTCATAATGCACTATCCCGCAACTAACTCATTAGTTGCATTACTTGCAAGGCTTATAGTGATGTGCATTACCGAGAGGGCCCAGATATACCTCTCTGACAATCGGAGTGACAAATCCTAATCTTGATCTATGCCAACTCAACAAGTACCATCAAAGACACCTTTAGAGCACCTTTATAATCACCCAGTTACGTTGTGACGTTTGGTAGCACACAAAGTGTTCCTCCGGTATTCAGGAGTTGCATAATCTCATAGTCATAAGAACATGTATAAGTCATGAAGAAAGCAATAGCAGTAAACAAAAATGATCAAGTGCTAATGCTACCTCTTGAGCACTGCGTTGGTTTTCCCTTGAAGAGGAAAGGGTGATGCAGTAGAGCAGCGTAAGTATTTCCCTTAGTTTTTTGAGAACTAAGGTATCAATCCAATAGGAGGCCACGCACGAGTCCCTCGCACCTACACAAACAAATAAACTCCTCGCAACCAACGCGATAAAGGGGTTGTCAATCCCTTCACGGTCACCTACGAGGGTGAGATCTGATAGATATGATAAGCTACCATTTTTGGTATTTTTATGATAAAGAGAAATAAAGATGCAAGTAAAATAAATGGCAAAGGAAATAACCAAGTATTGGAAGATTAATATGATGGAAAATAGACCCGGGGGCCATAGGTTTCACTAGAGGCTTCTCTCGAGAGCATAAGTATTACGGTGGGCGAACAAATTACCGTTGAGCAATTGACAGAATTGAGCATAGTTATGAGAATATCTAGGTATGATCATGTATATAGGCATCACGTCCGAGACAAGTAGAACGACTCCTGCATGCATTTACTACTATTACTCCACACATCGACCGCTATCCAGCATGCATCTAGAGTATTAAGTTCAAGAGAACAGAGTAACGCTTTAAGCAAGATGACATGATGTAGAGGGATAAACTCATGCAATATGATATAAACCCCATCTTGTTATCCTCGATGGCAACAATACAATACGTGCCTTGTTGCCCCTACTATCACTGGGAAAGGACACTGCAAGATTGAACCCAAAGCTAAGCACTTCTCCCATTGCAAGAAAGATCAATATAGTAGGCCAAACTAAACTGATAATTCGAAGAGACTTGCAAAGATAACCAATCATACATAAAAGAATTTAGAGAAGATTCAAATATTGTTCATAGATAAACTTGATCCTAAACCCACAATTCATCGATCTCAACAAACACACCGCAAAAGAAGATTACATCGAATAGATCTCCACAAGAGAGGGGGAGAACTTTATATTGAGATCCAAAAAGAGAGAAGAAGCCATCTAGCTAATAACTATGGACCCGTAGGTCTGAAGTAAACTACTCACACTTCATCGGAGAGGCTATGGTGTTGACGTAGAAGCCCTGCGTGATCGATACCCCCTCCGGTGGAGCTCCGGAAAAGGCCCCAAGATGGGATCTCGTGGATACAGAAAGTTACGACGGTGGAATTAGGGTTTTGGCTCCGCATCTGGTAGTTTGGGGGTACGTAGGTATATATATGAGGAAGGAGTACGTCGGTGGAGTAACGTGGGCCCCATAAGGGTGGAGGGGGGGGTAGGTGTGCCCCTACCTCGTGCCTTCCTCGTTGATTTCTTGACGCAGGGTCCAAGTCCTCTGGATCATGTTCGTTCCAAAAATCACGTTCCCGAAGGTTTCATTCCGTTTGGACTCTGTTTGATATTCTTTTTCTGCGAAACCCTAAAATAGGGGGAAAACAACAATTCTGGGTTGGGCCTCCAGTTAATAGGTTAGTCCCAAAAATAATACAAAAGTGTATAATAAAGCCCAATAATGTCCAAAACAGGATATAATATAGCATGGAACAATAAAAAATTATAGATACATTGGAGACGTATCAAGCATCCCCAAGCTTAATTCCTGCTCGTCCTCGAGTAGGTAAATGATAAAAACAGAATTTTTTATGTGGAATGCTACTTGGCATAATTTCAATGTAATTCTCTTAATTGTGGTATGAATATTCAGATCCGTAAGATTCAAGACAAAAGTTTAATATTGACATAGAAACAATAATACTTCAAGCATACTAACTAAGAAAGTATGTATCTTCAAAATAACATGGCCAAAGAAAGTTATCCCTACAAAATCATATAGTTTGGCTATGCTCCATCTTCACCACATAAAGTATTCAAATCATGCACAACCCCGATGACAAGCCAAGCAATTGTTTCATACCTTTGGTGTTCTCAAACTTTTTCAATCTTCACGCAATATATGAGCGTGAGCCATGGACATAGCATTATAGGTGGAATAGAATGGTGGTTGTGGAGAAGGCAAAAAGGGAGAAGATAGTCTCACATCAACTAGGCATATCAACGGGCTATGGAGATGCCCATCAATAGATATCAATGTGAGTGAGTAGGGATTGCCATGCAACGGATGCACTAGAGCTATAAGTATATGAAAGCTCAACCAAAAGAAACTAAGTGGGTGTGCATCCAACTTTCTTGCTCATGAAGACCTAGGGCATTTTGAGGAAGCCCACCGTTGGAATATACAAGCCAAGTTCTATAATGAAAAATTCCCACCAGTATATGAAAGTGATAACATAGGAGACTCTCTATCATGAAGATCATGGTGCTACTTTGAAGCACAAGTGTGGAAAAAGGATAGTAGTATTGCCCCTTTTTATTTATTCTTTTTTGGGCCTTCTTTTTTTGACCTTTTTTTGGGACAATACTCTATGAATGATGACCATCACACTTCTATTTATTTACAATTCAATGATTACAACTCGATACTAGAACAAAGTATGACTCTATATGAATGCCTCCGGCGGTGTACTGGGATAGCAATGATGCATGAGTGACTTATATGAAAGAATTATGAATGGTGGCCTTGCCACAACTAAAATGTCGACTACATGATCATGCGAAGCAATATGACAATGACGGAGCGTGTCATAGTAAACGGAACGGTGGAAAGTTGCATGGCAATATATCTCGGAATGCCTATGGAAATGCCATGATAGGTAGGTATGGTGGCTGTTTTGAGGAAGGTATATGGTGGGTGTATGATACCGGCGAAAGGTGTGCGGTATTAGAGAGGCTAGCTGTGACGCCCGGATAATCAAGCTACAGTAATCCCCTCTTAATGATGCCATGTCATTGCAGTAATTTGCTAAACCTCACTTTGATCCAAACCTGATTCAAATTAAATTTTAAATAAAGTCAAACTATTATTTCTTCAAACGGTAAAACAAAAATGTTTGGTGGGTTGCAAATATTCACTAACAATTTGTCATGAAATAATTAAAAAATTTCAAAATATAAAATTGCCCCTGGATATTAAAACAGTGGACCAACAACACCTTTTTATCCCATTTAAAAAATAAACTCAAACTTAATAAATTATTTTGAATCCCAAACTTGTTGTGGCAGTGCACAATAATGCATAGTAATTATATGGCAAGGTTTAACAGTTTACAAAAATATTTTGATGCTAAAATAAAATACAAAACAATAGCTAAATAAATAAACAAAAAGTAAAAGGAAAAATACAAGTAAACATAAAAGAAACCTAATCTACCGGGCCCCTTGGCCCATTTAGCAAAAAAGGCCCAACTGGCCAAAAGGCCCAACCGACACCCCCACTTCCCTTATCTCCCCATCCCCGAAACCCTACCCCCACTCGGCCATCCCACTCCCCACACACTCCCCCCACTCCCCGATCCCCTTCTGGATCGGGGGCATGACCGCGTCGACCACGCCCCACGGCGCCCCAACGCCGGCGCCACCGCAACGGCGCCGCCCGGTCACCACCGCCTACCGCCATCACCCCCCGGATCTGGATCGGGGCTCAACACAGCCCGCGCCACTGCCGACATCGTCGTTGCCGCCGTGGATCCCGCCCCCGCCGCTCGACGACATCGCCGAAGCCACCTCACCGGAGCTGCCTCCCCGTCTCCGCCTTCCTCGCCGGTCGTCCCCGTCCACCTCCTCGTCCCCCCGTTGCCCGAACCCCTGCAACACCCGTGTGAGCACGCGCCCTCCTCCCCTCCCCTCTTCCCCTGTCACCGCGCGCCCGAGCCGTTCCCCCGCCGTCGCCTCGCCGTACACGGCTGCCCGACCGCGCCCTGTGTGACGCAACTTCCTGCTCGGCCGCGGCGCCCCACCCGCGCGGCCCAGCTTCGCCCGTCGCTGCGCTGCTCGCCGCTAGCCCTCGCACGCATCGCTGCCTCTGGCCGGGCCTCTGGCGCCCCGCGCACCTGCCATCGCGCCCCCTCAGCTCTGGCCGGCCTCGTCGGGCCGCCCTACACCCGCCACGGTCGTCGGTGCTGGACCACACGCCGTCCCCTTCCCCCTGTCCGTGCGCTAAGGCACCCAGCGCACGCGCCTGCATGACCAGGGCGAAGACCCGGTTAGCCCAGCGCCCGCGCCCGTTAAGGCCCTGACTCTATGACACGAGGGGCCCACACCCTAGAACGTTTCCATAAAAAAAGAATAAAAATATTTAACTTCATTAATTTTGATTAATTAAACCGAACAACTAATTAAACTAATTAACCTGTTTAATTAGACTTAGTCAATGATAGTAGGACCCACGCGTCAGTTTGACCCAGTCAACTGCTGACGTCATGCTGACCTCAGAAATGTATTTTAGTACTAAATTAATTCTGTTAATTCTAGAAAATGATTTAAAACTTTAAAAATCAATATAAAATAAACCGTAGCTCGGATGGAAAAACTTTGTACATGAATGTTGCTCAGAACGACGAGACGAATCCGGTTACGCAACTTGTTAGTCCGCCACACATCCCTAGCATGGCAAACACGCAACTTTCCCCTTCCGGTTCATTTGTCCGAAAACGCGAAACACCGGGAATACTTTCCCGGATGTTTTCCCCCGTCACCGGTACCACCTCATACTGCGTTAGGGCACCCCTAGCACCGATACTTGTCATGTCATGCATCGCTATGCATCTGTTTGCTTAATATTTATTGTTTCTTCCCCCTCTTCTCTCGCTAGACACCGAGATCGACGCCGTTGCTACCCAGTACGACTACGGTGTTGACGACCCCTCTCTCTTGCTAGAGCAACCAGGCAAGCCCCCCCCCTTTGATCACCAGATATCTCCTACTCTTCTCTCTACTGCTTGCATTAGAGTAGTGTAGCATGTTACTGCTTTCCGTTAATCCTATTCTGTTGCATAGCCTGTCATTGTTCTACAACTGTTGATACCTTACCTGCAATCCTAAATGCTTAGTATAGGATGCTAGTTTACCATCAGTGGCCCTACATTCTTGTCCGTCCGCCATGCTATACTACTAGGCCGTGATCACTTCGGGAGGTGATCTCGGGCATATGTTATATACTTATACGGTTACATTACTTATGATACTGTTCGGAGATGGGGGCTGAAGGGGCAGGTGGCTCCATCCCGGTAGAGGTGGGACTGGGTTCCCGACGGCCCCCAACTATTACTTTGTGGCGCAACGACAGGGCAGGTTGGGACCACCTAGGAGAGAGGTGGGCCTGGCCCTAGTCAGTGTTCGCGGATACATAACACGCTTAACGAGATCTTGGTATTTGATCTGAGTGTGGCCACTGGCCTATACGCACTAAATATCTACGCGGGCACAGTTATGGTCACTCGACGTCGTGGTATCAGCCGAAGCCTTCGTGACGTCAGCGACTGAGCGGCGCGCGCCAGGTTGGATTGGAATGCCTACTCTTGTATAAGGGAGGCTAGGTCTACTCACCGGCCGCGTTCGCAACATGCAGGTGTGCAAAGGGCGATGGGCCCAAACCCCTGCGCCATAGGATTTAGACCAGCATGCTGACCTCTCTGTTGTGCCTAGGTAGGGCTGCGACGTGTTGATCTTCCGAGGCCGGGCATGACCCAGAAAAGTGTGTCCAGACAAAGGGGATCGAGCGTGTTGCGAAATGTGGTGCACCCCTGCAGGGAAGTTGATCTATTCGAATAGCCATGTCCCTCGGTAAAAGGATGACCCGGAGTTGTACCTTGACCTTATGACAACTAGAACCGGATAATTAATAAAACACACCCTTCCAAGTGCCAGATACAACCGGTGAACGCTCTCTCACAGTGCAACGAGGGGAGGATCATCAGTTAGGATTATGCTACGCGATGATACTTGGTGAACTTACCATCTACTCTCTTCTCCTGCTGTAAGATGGAGGTTACCAGAAGCGTAGTCTTCGATAGGACTAGCTATCCCCCTATTATTCCGGCACTCTGCAGTTTAGTCCACATATGATAGCCTTTTCCATTGGATACCAATGCATACATATGTAGTGTAGCTCCTTGCTTGAGAGTACTTTGGATGAGTACTCACGGTTGCTTTGCTCCCCCCTTTTCCCCTTTCTATACTCGATTGCTGCGACCAGACGTTGGAGCCCAGGAGCCAGACGCCACTGTCGACGACGACTACTACTACTCGAGAGGTGCCTACTACTACGTGCAGCTCGCTGACGACGACCAGGAGTAGTTTAGGAGGATCCCGGGCAGGAGGCTCGCGCCTCTTTCGATCTGTATCCCAGTTTGTGCTAGCCTTCTTAAGGCAAACTTGTTTAACTTATGTCTGTACTCAGATATTGTTGCTTCCGCTGACTCGTCTATGATCGAGCTCTTGTATTCGAGCCCTCGAGGCCCCTGGCTTGTAATATGATGCTTGTATGACTTATTTTATTTGTAGAGTTGTATTGTGATATCTTCCCGCGAGTCCTTGATCTTGATTGTACACGTTTGCGTGTATGATTAGTGTACGTTGAATCGGGGGCGTCACAAGTTGGTATCAGAGCCGACTGCCTGTAGGAATCCCCCTTTACAACTCCTTGGCCGAAGTCGAGTCTAGTCATTGGAAAACTTTTACTAACATGGCTGTGCGGCTTACGGGCCCACATTACCATTGGGTGTTATTAGGATCTTTTACTCCTCATCTATACTCTGGGACTCTGATCTCTCTTCTATTCGGGTTAAATGAATTTTGCTAACTCTAACATTAGGATCGCGTGATCACTTCCACCCGGAGAGCCCCGTGTTACCAATGACCGCCTGCTGCACCGAAGGATTCCGAAGATGCCTTCCGATATTCTCTCGAGACCTTGTGCCCGTTGCTTTTGAAATTCCCTACCACTGAAATATCCCTATGGGCAAATACTTACACCCGTCATTCTTACTTTTATTCCAGTTGATCTTGTTATTACAAGATACCCCGATATTCTCTCTATTACTCCAAGAAAACTTTGTGCCTACTGCCTTGCAGTTCTTTGCCCCCTGAATACCCCTATGGATAATTTCTCACACTTATCGGGTATTCGCTCATCCCCATTTGATTCAAATATTTCACAAAAGTCTTCGAAGTACCATTCGATCTTCCGAAAATCATCGCCTGCCTATTATTCTTGAAATTCTTGCTTGCTTTCATTATGGTTAATCCCATAGGTATAGTAATATTATTGGCAGCCCTTGTCACTATCATTTTGAGTCCATTGATTCAATATGTTGCGAATGCTCGCAATCCTCAATCAGATCCTAGAATTCATCCTTTCGGCCCAAACATCATATTAAGCATGAGCTGGATCTCGACCAATCAAATTGTTGTCGATTTTACCCCTAAGCTTACTCAACTTATCCATTCTTAATCAGAGCGTTTGCTTCTGATCCTTTGATTTGGAAATCATAATTCATTTGCATTTGAGCTTTGAATTAGTCGGTTGTTTCAATAATCCAATGCCTTTGCATTGTTACTTCCTCTGGTTGTGTGCCGATGCTCACATCAGCTCCGCTATGGACCGGCAGATCCTTTAATGGATTTTATCCGACAGCGTCCTTCATATTCAATAACCTTGTGAGCCTTCTCTCGGATACATAATGCCTTTGGTAAATTGTATCCTCTACTTTCTCAACCGTGCTATACTTTCGAGCTGGTGATATTTACTATTGAAGCTTGTGGTATATGTTTCTAAGATGCCCCGATGGGTTGAACCAATGCCTTACCTAATCTATGTGAGCTCGAAAGATTTCACGGGCCATACTCACCTGGTATTTCACCAGGTAAAACTTTCAACACTAATGCCATAATTGAAACGAGAAGTGAATGTAAGGTTGTGCTTTGGAGAAGTGGGAGTCGACCTTGAACTTTGTGTTCATGCCCATGGACCCGATGTGGAACTTATCATGGAAGCTTCTTGTATTAATAATGGTCCCCTTGTTATAAGTTCATCTTGTATCTATGTTGGTCCTTTGCAACCATGGTTCCGACCATGATTGATCATCTTTGATCCTTTTCTCGTGCAAGTTTGCATTTGTCTTCTGTGGATCAATACACCAGTCCAACATTTACTTTGATCTGTCATCGAGTATTACACCCTGGTATCTCGAGATTATCACAGAACTGCATAACTTCTTATGAGTTCTTCTTCAAGTACTACATTCTCACTGATTCTAATTTTTCACGGGCTCTGAGTTATTAAACACTCAAAGACATCGATAACTAAATCGAGTCCGCACCGCGATTAAACAACTCTTGGTAACCTTCATTACTTATGAGTTTGAACTCGATCACGTCATTCCTAGCCTTCTCGGCTAAATCATTCTCGTGCCGATTTTAACTATGCCACCTGGTCCTTAATCCCGGAGCACAACTTTCGACGATGAGCTAAGCTTACGTCGATCTTTCTCGTCATATCATTTCGTCTTGAACAACAAGCTTGATTTAGAGTTTGTGTCGTACCCTTGGCTCCCATAACTTTTCGCTTCATCATCATTTGACTTGATGGCATCGCCGACCGATTACATCTTCATGAAATCTCTCGACAACTGTGTCGTGATCATCATCAACATCCTAAGCTCTTCCAAGATATATATCGAATTCTTGATGGGCAATACCATCCTTGCCCCTTGATGATTCGTGTTATCATCAACCACTTTATTATCTTCTGTTCAACACAAACTTGTTCGTTTTTGTGTTATACCTTGAGATCATGCTACCTAAGCCCATATTTCGGGTGCACCTTTCAATAAATGATTAACCGTGTATGTTTTCCTCGAGCATACCTAATTATACCATTTGATTTGACAAATGTTATCTCCTTGTTCACATAATTGTGGAGATCCATCCTTTTTGGATACCACGTTGAATTATCGCTGAGTCCATCAGCCACCTCCTCATCCTCTCCTTGGCTTAATGATGAACCCTTGTTCGGAACTCGCTTCCATAGTTCATTTCCCGAGAATCATATAATGTCATCTCATCAATTTGTGTGCACCTTTTTCTTCTCAGGCATCATGAGTCTGACATATCCCGACACCAATCATATCTGAATATCAAGCAGATATGATGGTTGGAACTCTGTCCAAGGGTCATAACTTTGGTCTTTAAATGACCCGATAAGGTGATGTCATGTCTAGCACACCTGACCGGAGGACCTAGTGTTATAGTTTCCTTTTTAACAAGGTTAACCATTTTTCCATGAGGAAATTGAATGCCTTGTTTAATAAGTTATCCTGATGGATCCTTCGTGTATCCGAAGTCTGATCTTCACTTGATGACCATGTCAATGCTATCTCGAAGCATGTCTATGTTACTCTGATTTTCAAAAAGAACATTTGAAGCCTAATGCTAAATGTTTCCTGCTCAACTATCCAAACACCGCGGTATGGGTAAAGTCATGAAATTTCTCTCCCCTTTCCTAAAGGGTTTTCTACATTATATCCTGTCGTGGATATCATGCTCTGTTTGTCCTTGGGAAGGATATACCCCTGAAGAATGTGTTTAAACACATTTTCCTTTCCATTGTTCTATTTAATCTGATGATCACCTTTTCCTTTCCATTGTTTTGTTTAACCTTTCTGGTGATCTATATGATCTAAGCAGTAATATTCTTCTTCTTAAGTTAACACCTAGGTGTACAATCGTGACGGTAAGACCCTGTTACTATTGCTGATGACATTCCGGTAACCACCGATGGACGAGAACTTTGCCTATTGGTCCACCTCGTTCAACGAGCAGGAGAATGGTTCTCTTTGTCCCTCGCCCTTGGTATCGACGTTGTTTTCGACATAACTGACGGGCTACCCTCTGACATGCCTTGTTATCATGACCGTGCAAGATGTCACCACTCCTTCTACCTTTATCCCGTATGGTGGGCCCATAACACACAGTTCCACAGGATCGAAACCTGACTCTCCTGTACAAGCATGTTTCTAATGGTTATTCCCCACGCTTGGCTTCGTATTTAATTCATGGGCCACCTTCCTAGTGCTCTATTCTGGTAGCAGACGTAATACTTACTCTTGCTACTCTGAACCCCTTTCTCACTCAGGTTCAGACTTCGAGCAACTATCTATCTGCTTGAAAATTCTTATTGTACCTTCAAACTTTACTCTTGATGTGTTTTAATTGTTCAACTCAAGAGGCACTCGTATGATCATTCATGGGTTAATCCCAGATTATTACCCTTATAGCATTTTGCTGTTGCCAATCTGCCCCGTTACCTATTCGTAAGAACGATGGAACCCCCGAAGAAAGGATGAAGACTTCATAATGATGACCTGAAGCAGTGGAATGAAGACATCATTGTAATGGATTGAGCGCTTCGAGAAAAGCAACCAAGACCGAGGAGATTCGTTAGAATTACCTAACCAGACCCTTTCCCCCTTACTCCGGTCCTAAATCTCGGGACGAGATTTCTTGTAGTGGAGGAGAATTGTGACGCCCGGATAATCAAGCTACAATATTCCCCTCTTAATGATGCCATGTCATTGCAGTAATTTGCTAAACCTCACTTTGATCCAAACCTGATTCAAATTAAATTTAAAATAAAGTCAAACTATTATTTCTTCAAACGGTAAAACAAAAATGTTTGGTGGGTTGCAAATATTCACTAACAATTTGTCATGAAATAATTAACATTTTTCAAAATATAAAATTGCCCCTGGATATTGAAACAGTGGACCAACAACACCTTTTTATCCCATTTAAAAAATAAACTCAAACTTAATAAATTATTTTGAACCCCAAACTTGTTGTGGCAGTGCACAATAATGCATAGTAATTATATGGCAAAGTTTAACAGTTTACAAAAATATTTTGATGCTAAAAGAAAATACAAAACAATAGCTAAATAAATAAACAAAAAGTAAAAGGAAAAATACTAGTAAACAGAAAAGAAACCTAATCTACTGGGCCCCTTGGTCCATTTAGCAAAAAAGGCCCAACCGGCCAAAAGGCCCAACCGGCACCACTTCCCTTATCTCCCCATCCCCATCCCTGAAACCCTACCCCCACTCGCCCATCCCACTCCCCCACTCCCCGATCCCCTTCTGGATCGGGGCACGACCGCGTCGACCACGCCCCACGGCGCCCCAACGCCGGCGCCACCACAACGGCGCCGCCCGGTCACCACCGCCTACCGCCATCACCCCCCGGATCTGGATCGGGGCTCAACACAGCCCGCGCCACTACCGATGTCATCGTTGCCGCCATGGATCCCGCCCCCGCCGCTCGACGACGTCGCCGAAGCCACCTCACCGGAGCTGCCTCCCCGTCTCCGCCTTCCTCGCCGGTCGTCCCCGTCCACCTCCTCGTCCCCCCGCTGCCCGAACCCCTACAACACCCCTGTGAGCACGCGCCCTCCTCCCCTCCCCTCTTCCCCTGTCACCGCGCGCCCGAGCCGTTCCCCCGCCGTCGCCTCGCCGTACACGGCTGCCCGACCGCGCCCTGCGCGATGCAACTTCCCGCTCGGCCGCGGCGCCCCGCCAGCGCGGCCCAGCTTCGCCCGCCGCTGCGCTGCTCGTCGCTAGCCCCCGCACGCATCGCCGCCCCTGACCGGGCCTCTGGCGCCCCGCGCACCTGCCATCACGCCCCCCTCAGCTCCGGCCGGCCTCGCCGCACCGCCCTACACCGGCCACGGTCGCCGGTGCTGGACCACACGCCGTCCCCCTCCCCCTGTCCGCGCGCTAAGGCGCCCGGCGCACGCGCCTGCACGACCAGGGCGAAGCCCCGGTTAGCCCAGCGCCCGCGCCCGTTAAGGCCTTGACTCTATGACACGAGGGGCCCACACCCTAGAACGTTTCCATAAAAAAGAATAAAAAATATTTAACTTCATTAATTTTGATTAATTAATCTGAACAACTAATTAAACTAATTAACCTGTTTAATTAGTCTTAGGCAATGACAGTAGGACCCACACGTCAGTTTGACCCAGTCAACTGACTGGTTGACTAATGACGTCGTGCTGACGTCATGCTGACGTCAGAAATGTATTTTAGTACTAAATTAGTTCTGTTAATTCTAGAAAATGATTTAAAACTTTAAAAATTAATATAAAATAAACCATAGCTCGGATGGAAAAAATTTGTACATGAATGTTGCTCAGAACGACGAGACGAATCCGGTTACGCAGCCCGTTAGTCCGCCACACATCCCTAGCATGGCAAACACGCAACTTTCCCCTTCCGGTTCATCTGTCCGAAAACACGAAACACCGGGAATACTTTCCCGGATGTTTTCCCCCTTCACCGGTACCACCTCATACCGCGTTAGGGCACCCCTAGCACCGATACTTGTCATGTCATGCATCACTATGTATCTGTTTGCTTAATATTTATTGTTTCTTCCCCCTCTTCTCTCGCTAGACACCGAGATCGACGCCGCTGCTACCCAGTACGACTACGGTGTTGACGACCCCTCTCTCTTGCCAGAGCAACAGGCAAGCCCCCCCTTTGATCACCAGATATCGCCTACTCTTCTCTCTACTGCTTGCATTAGAGTAGTGTAACATGTTACTGCTTTTCGTTAATCCTATTCTGTTGCATAGCCTGTCATTGTTCTACAACTGTTGATACCTTACCTGCAATCCTAAATGCTTAGTATAGGATGCTAGTTTACCATCAGTGGCCCTACATTCTTGTCCGTCCGCCATGCTATACTACTGGGCCGTGATCACTTCGGGAGGTGATCTCGGGCATATGTTATATATTGATACTGTTACATTACTTATGATACTATTCGGAGATGGGGGCTGAAGGGGCAGATGGCTCCATCCCGGTAGAGGTGGGCCTGGGTTCCCGATGGCCCCCGACTGTTACTTTGTGGCGCAACGACAGGGCAGGTTGAGACCACCTAGGAGAGAGGTGGGCCTGGCCCTGGTCGGCGTTCGCGGATACATAACCCGCTTAACAAGATCTTGGTATTTGATCTGAGTCAGGCCACTAGCCTATACGCACTAACCACCTACGCGGGGACAGTTATGGGCACTCGACGTTGTGGTATCGGCCGAAGCCTTCGTGACGTCAGCGACTGAGCGGCGCGCGCCGGGTTGGACTGGAACGCCTTCTCTTGTATAAGGGACGCTAGGTTTGCTCACCGGTCGCGTTCGGAACGTGCAGGTGTGCAAAGGGCGATGGGCCCAGACCCCTGCGCCATAGGATTTAGACCGGCGTGCTGACCTCTCTGTTGTTCCTAGGTAGGGTTGCGACGTGTTGATCTTCCGAGGCCGGGCATGATCCAGAAAAGTGTGTCCGGACAAAGGGGATCGAGCGTGTTGGGAAATGTGGTGCACCCATGCAGGGAAGTTGATCTATTCGAATAGTCGTGTCCCTCGGTAAAAGGACGACCCGGAGTTGTACCTTGACCTTATGACAACTAGAACCGGATACTTAATAATACACAACCTTCCAAGTGCCAGATACAACCGGTGATCGCTCTCTCACAGGGCAACGAGGGGAGGATCATCGGTTAGGATTATGCTATGCAATGATACTTGGTGAACTTACCATCTACTCTCTTCTCCTGCTACAAGATGGAGGTTACCAGAAGCGTAGTCTTCGATAGGACTAGCTATCCCCCTCTTATTCCGGCATTCTGCAGTTCAGTCCACATATGATAGCCTTTTCCATTGGATACCAATGCATACACATGTAGTGTAGCTCCTTGCTTGCGAGTACTTTGGATGAGTACTCACGGTTGCTTTGCTCCCCCTTTTTCCCCTTTCTATACTCGATTGCTGCGACCAGATGTTGGAGCACAGGAGCCAGACGCCACCGTCGACGATGGCTACTACTACTCGGGAGGTTCCTACTACTACGTGCAGCCCGCTGACGACGACCAGGAGTAGTTTAGGAGGATCCCAGGCAGGAGGCTCGCGCCTCTTTCGATCTGTATCCCAGTTTGTGCTAGCCTTCTTAAGGCAAACTTGTTTAACTTATGTCTGTACTAAGATATTGTTACTTCCGCTGACTCGTCTATGATCAAGCTCTTGTATTCGAGCCCTCGAGGCCCTGGCTTGTAATATGATGCTTGTATGACTTATTTTATTTGTAGAGTTGTGTTGTGATATCTTCCCGTGAGTCCCTAATCTTGATCGTACACGTTTGCGTGTATGATTAGTGTATGATTGAATCGGGGGCGTCACACTAGCAATGGTGGAAGGGTGAGAGTGCGTATGATCCATGGAGTCAACATTAGTCATAAAGAACTCACATACTTATTGCAAAAATCTATTAGTTATCGAAGCAAAGTACCACGCGCATGCTCCTAGGAGGATAGATTGGTAGGAAAAGACCACTACTCGTCCCCGACCGCCACTCATAAGGAGGAGAATCAATAAATACATGATGCTCCGACTTCTTAACATAACGGTTCACCATACGTGCATGCTACGGGAATCACAAACTTCAACACAATCATTTCTCAAATTCAAAACTACTCAACTAGCACGACTCTAATATCACCATCTCCATATCTCAAAACAATTATCAAGTTTCAAACTTCTCATAGTATTCAACACACTCATAAGAAAATTTTAGTTTTAATCTTGAATGCCTAACATAATTAAAGCAAATTACCATGTTGTTTTGTAGGACTCTCAAAATAATCTAAGTGAAGCATGAGAGAACAATGGTTTCTATAAAACAAATCTATCAACGTGCTCTAAAAGATATAAGTGAAGCACTAGAGCAAAAACTATATCTTTACCTAATAATAAAGCAAATTGGGTTTCTTTCGTCCGTCATGGCATTTTTCAGAAAAGTCCCTCTATTTCAGAGAATTCAACCCGCAGTCCTGTTTTAAGTTAAAACGAATCGTTATTTTCGTATTTTACACAAAAGTCCCTGTCTTTTCTTGAAATCAACCCGCCGTCCGGATTTAAGTCACACCCGAACCGTTATTTTACATTTTTTGAAACCCCCCCTGATGTTTTAGGTAATTCATCCACGGATCATATTTAAGTCAAACAAATGCTTTTTAAAATCATCCATATCTTTTAAATCGTAACTCCGATTTGAACATGTTATATATGAAATTTGATTAGAAAAATATGTAGAATATGAATATGAGATTATTTTTACCTGTTAAGTATTTTTAAATATTATTTTGGAATATATTTGAGTCAAACCAAATGATTTTCTAAATTATATGTATCTTTTAAATCGTAACTTCGATTTTAACATATTATATATGAAATTTTATTAGAAAAATGTGCGGAATCTAAATATGATGTTAATTTTACCTATTAAATATTTTTTAAATATTGTTATGGAAGCAAACTTATAATTTATAGCGCAAAATTTGTTTTTTTCATACCGGCGGCGATCTGGATTGCAAATAAACACCCCACTCTAACCATATACGGAAAAGAAAACACCGATAACTACACATGCATACCTCTGAAAAATGTCGCAGGGGAAAACAACAGATTTCTCACCGTAAGAGTGAGAGAAAGCAAGTGAGAGAGAGAGGGGAGAGAGAGAGAGGGAGAGGGAGAGAGAGATGCCTTAGGATTAACCATATTCAACACATGTTTTTGTTGTTTTGTGTGAACACCGAGGCCATCGCCGGCGAGGGTGAGAAGGAGGATAAGCGGCAACACAAATATGATGCCTCGCAAAAATAAAAGTGAGGGACCTATTGTGGTCTTGAGTGATGGTTGTTGAGTTAAGAGCGTGTGTTATGTTTTCTCTCCTGTTGCAACGCACGGGCTCTTTTGCTAGTAACTCAAAAGATTAAGGGAAGCACATAGAGTATTCTAACAATTTCCGAATCATGAGTGTCTCTCTCAAAAAGGTGTGTGCAGCAAGGATGATTGTGGAAAACTAACAAATAAAGACTCAAATAATACAAGACGCTCCAAGCAAAACACATATCATGTGGTAAATAAAAATATAGCTCCAAGTAAAGTTACCGATAGAAGTAGACGAAAGAGGGGATGCCTTCCGGGGCATCCCCAAGCTTTGGCTTTTAGGTGTCCTTAGATTATCTTGGGGGTGCCATGGGCATCCCCAAGCTTAGGCTATTTGTAAGTGCATCTAGTGCCACCCCTAGTTGGTTTTGGAGTATTGACGACAAACTTGGTTGAGGGACTAATGTGTTTGTGAGAATTGCAGGACAACACATGTAGTAGTCCCTCATTGATTCGGTTTACCTACCGGAGATGACCCCTAAAAATGTATGAAGACATTGAAGACAAAGGTGATATGTGAAGATGTTCACATTGAAGACTATGACAAGAGAAGACATCGCGTGAAGACTATGGAGCGCGAAGACTTAGTTGTTTCGTTGTTTCCTTTTCTTCTTTGTTGAGTCATGGGAACCACCGTACAGATAAGTGGGGTCCCAATGAACAAAGTCAGAGTGACTAAAGTGATGCTTAACCACAATCCTATGTCTTCGAGCGAAGACAATGAGAGCAAAACTTATCCAGAGCTGGATAAGTCAGCTTTACCTGTAGCCCAAGTAAAGTTGCCGTGTGTGTTTGAAATCTGACCGTTGGAACACGTGTCAGTTCCTTAGTGACCCAGGGTCATTTCGGACAAATCAGGTCGGGTTGCCTAGTGGCTATAAATAGCCTACCCCCTACACCATAAATTGGTTGGCTGCTCAAAGTTAGTACACGACTTTTGTCGTTTGAGAGCAACCCACCTCGAAGCCTTTGAGAGAGAGAAATCCTTGCGAGGACAAAGCCCTAAACACCCAGAGCCAAAGAGTGTTAGGCATCACTGAAGTCTTCCTATCTGTGTGATCCGAAGACTTGTTACACTTGAGGATTGTGAATCCTCCATCCGGTTAGGCATCGCGTTCTGAGCATCCAAGAGTCATTTTGGATCGCCGGTGAACAAAGTCTATGAAGGTTTGGAAGTCTACCTTGAAGACTTACCTGAGTGATTGGGCGAGGACTGGGTGTCCTTATCTCAAGGGGAATAAGGTGAAGACAAGGTCTACTGAGTTAAATCTCAGCCTCCCTAACCAGACGTACAGTTGTCACAACAACTGGAACTGGTCCAACAAATCATTGTCTTCAACAAGAAACTGGTTCTATCCTTTCCTTCTCTTATTTACAGTTGGTCCTTGTGAAGTCATTGCCAACTTGCATTATCTGTTTGTCTTCACTATGTGACTGTTTGTTCTGATTGGCTTCATACTATCATCCATCCTGATCCGTACTGCCTAGCTGCTATTAGTCTTCGTTCTTTCACTTCATTGTATACTTGACTATGGCTTGCCTAGTGTATTCTACCTTTGGCTGCATGTTTATAGGTTCTGAAAGAGCTAGTGATCGACTAGAGGGGGGTGAATAGGCAATTTTTATGAAAGTATTCAAAACATGGAAGTTTCGAAGGCAAACAATAGAAATAAACCTATTACCATGCTGCGGAAGGTAGACTACACTAGGCAAGCCATAGTCAAGTATACAATGAAGTGAAAGTACAAAGATTAAAGGCAGCTAGGCAGTATGGATCAGGATGGAAGATAGTATGAAGCCAATCAGAACAAGCAGTCACACAGTGAAGACAAAAGGATAATGCAAACAGGCAATGACTTCACAAGGATTAACTGCAAATAAAGAGATGGGAAGGATAGAACCAGTGGCTCGTTGAAGGCAATGATTTGTTGGACCAGTTCCAGTTGCTGTGACAACTGTACGTCTGGTTAGGGAGGCTGAGATTTAACTCAGAAGACCGCGTCTTCACCTTATTCCCCTTGAGCTAAGGGCACCCAGTCCTCGCCCAATCACTCTGCTAAGTCTTCAAGGTAGACTTCCAAACCTTCACAGACTTCGTTCACCGGCGATCCACAATGACTCTTGGATGCTCAGAACACAACGCCTAACCGGCTGGAGGATTCACAGTCCTCAAGTGTAATAAGTCTTCAGATCACACAGACAGTAAGACTTCTGTGATGGCCTGGCTTATTAGGGATGATAGACTACTCATATCAATAAGGAATTCCTTCTTTTCTGGGAGCCCATTCGGACAGAACTCCAAAGTTAAGCGTGCTCAGCTTGGAGTAGTGTCAGGATGGGTGACCGACCGGGAAGTTGCTCCCAGGTGCGCATGAGTGGGGACAAAGTGCGCAAAAAAGACTAGTATTGATCTGTGGGGCTAGTCTAGATCCCGCCAGGAGTAACGACCACCGGCGGGTGTGTCCGGGGCGTTACAATGTTGGTATCAGAGCCGACCCTCGCGGTTACACGGATGGTTGCGGACAGGTGCGCGGTCATGTTGTTCATGATGTTTGTGACCCATCGTGGCACATGGCATGGCACATGTACCAGACTGGATGCACAGACGGTTGTGCCAAGAGGGAACATTCCTGTGGCCCGACGAGGACGTCGGTTCCTCTGAGTGGGGGTGTATGTGATGGCCTGGCTTATTAGGGATGATAGACTACTCATATCAATAAGGAATTCCTTCTTTTCCGGGAGCCATTCGGACAGAACTCCAAAGTTATGCATGCTCAGCTTGGAGTAGTGTCAGGATGGGTGACCGACCGGGAAGTTGCTCTCGGGTGCGCATGAGTGGGGACAAAGTGCGCAGAAAATACTAGTATTGATTTGTGGGGCCAGTCTAGATCCCGCCAGGAGTAACGACCACCGGCGGGTCTGTCCGGGGCGTTACAACTTCAGTGATGCCTAACACTCTTTGGCTCTGGGTGTTTTGGGCTTTGTCCTCGCAAGGATTTCTCTCTCAAAGGCTTCGAGGTGGGTTGCTCTCAGATGACAAAAGCCATGCACTAACTCTGAGCAGCCAACCAATTTATGGTGTAGGGGGTGGGCTATTTATAGCCACTAGGCAACCCGACCTGATTTCTCCGAAATGACCCTGGGTCACTAAGGAACTGACACATGTCCCAACGGTTAGATTTCAAACACACACGTCAACTTTACTTGGGCTACAAGCAAAGCTGACTTATCCAACTTTGGATAAGATTTGCTCTCATTGTCTTCGCTCGAATACATAGGATTTTGGTTAAGCATCACTTCAGTCATTCTGACTGGTTCACTTGGACCCCACTTAACAGTACGGTGGTTCCTATGACTCAACAAAGAAGAAAAGGAAACGACAAAACAACTAAGTCTTCGTGCTCCATAAGCGATGTCGTCTCTTGTCATAGTTTTCAATGTGAATGTCTTCACATACCACCTGTGTCTTCAATGTCTTCATACATTTTTAGGGGTCATCTACGGTAGGAAAACCGAATCAATGAGGGACTTCTACCTGTGTTATCCTGCAATTCTCACAAACACATTAGTCCCTCAACCAGGTTTGTCGTCAATACTCCAAAACCAACTAGGGGTGGCACTAGATGCACTTACAGGTTCATTTCTATCGTTTGTCTTCGAAACTTCCATGTTTTGAAGACTTTCATAAAAATGGCCTATTCACCCCCCTCTAGTCGATCACTAGCACTTTCAATTGGTATCAAAGCAAGGTATTCCCTTGTTCTGTGTGATTCGGTTTAACCACCTGGAGTTTTAGCTATGTTGACTGCAGGGATAATCAAAGTCTCCGCTGCATGCCCCGTCTTTGATGGAACTGAATATTCCTACTAGAAGAATAAGATGCGTATGCATTTTGAAGCCATTGATGTCGACCTCTGGTATGTCGTCAAGAATGGCGTTCCCAAGACTGGTGAAGGTGTCACCCCTGCTGATGTCAAGAAGTTCGTTCAACTGGATTATACTGCCAAGAACATCATCTAAGTCTTCGCGCTCCATAGTCTTCACGCAATGTCTTCTCTTGTCATGGTCTTCAATGTGAATGTCTTCACATACCACCTTTGTCTTCAATGTCTTCATACATTTTTAGGGGTCATCTCTGGTAGGTAAACCGAATCAATGAGGGACTACTACCTGTATTGTCCTACAATTCTCACAAACACATTAGTCCCTCAACCAGGTTTGTCGTCAATACTTCAAAACCAACTAGGGGTGGCACTAGATGCACTTACAATCTCCCCCTTTTTGGTGATTGATGACAAACTGGTTGAAGTTTTTAACGGGGATAAAAGTATGTGAAATTGTAAAGGATTTAAGTATTGTCTTCGTAAGTAGCAGAGAGGCTCCCCCTAAAGATGTGCATATAAGTATTTTGCTTTTGAATGCAAATGCACATGACAGGTTGTAATTGCAGAGCTCCTCTTCTACTTATGAAGACAATTCATCATGCATGAAAGGATACATCGAAGATAATGACATGCATAATGAAGAATGGACGTCTGCAAAATGACTTCGTGCGGAATTTATCGTCGCACATGTGAAATTTATCATCGCATCACATAGTGTCGAAAAGGTAGCGGACGACCATCAAGTTTAAGTGTTACAACTCAAAAATGAACCAAATGTATCAAAAGTGAGAGTTGTAAGCACTTGGCAAAAGTATAGCAAAAGTAAAGCAACCACCCATATGGATGAAACGCCCTTAATGCGTCTATATCTCACACGTGTTGAAGCACGACTTAGAGGCATAACCGCATTGAAAGCAATGTCGCAAGTGAGATAATCTTCACACAACCCATGTAATACATAAGGGAAAGAGATACATAGTTGGCTTACAATCGCCACTTCACACAATACATGAATAAAGCATTAGATCAATCCGATACAATCAAGGTCCGACTACGGAACCAAAATAAAAGAAGACTACCCCAAATGCTACACAGATCCCCGATCGTCCCGACTGGGCTCCACTACTGATCAACTAGAACGAAACAACACAAAGGACAAGATCTTCATCGAGCTCCTCCTGAGCTTGGTTGCGTCACCTACTCGGTAACATCGGCACCTGCAAACTGGTTTTGGAAGTATCTGTGAGTCACGGGGACTCAGCAATCTCGCACCCTCGCGATCAAGACTATTTAAGCTTATGGGTAAGGTAAAGGTATGAGGTGGAGCTGCAGCAAGCGACTAGCATATATGGTGGCTAACATATGCAAATGAGAGCGAGAAGAGAAGGCAAAAGCATGGTCGAAAAACTATGATCAAGAAGTGATCCTAGAACAACCTACGTCAAGCATAACTCCAACACCGTGTTCACTTCCCGGACTCCGCCAAGAAGAGACCATCACGGTTACACACGCGGTTGATGTATTTTAATTAAGGTCAACTTCAGGTTTTCTACAACCGGACATTAACAAATTCCCATCTGACCATAACCGCGGGCACGGCTTTCGAAAGTTCAAATCACTGAAGGGGTGTCCCAACTTAGCCCATCACAAGCTCTCACGGTCAACGAAGGATATTCCTTCTCCCAAGACAATCCGATCAGGCTCGGCATCCAGGTTACAAGACATCCTCGACAATAGTAAAACAAGTCCAGCAACACCGCCCGAATGTGCCGACAAATCCCGATAGGAGCTGCACATATCTCGTTCTCAGGGCACACTCAGATGAGCAGTCCGTACAACTAAAACCAGCCCTTGAGTTTCCCTGAGGTGGCGCTGCAAGGGGCTCTAGTTTGGACCAACACTCAGAGGAGCACTGGCCCCGTGGGGGGGGGGGGTTAAAATAATGATGACTCTTGAGTCTGCAGAACCCAAGGGAAAGAAAAGGCTAGGTGGCGAATGGTAAAACCAATGTTGGGCATTGCTAGAGGAGTTTTATTCCAGGCGAACTGTCAAGGGGTTCCCATTATAACCCAACCGTGTAAGGAACGCAAAATCCGGGAACATAACACCGATATGACGGAAACTAGGCGGCAAGAGTGGAACAAAACACCAGGCATAAGGCCGAGCCTTCCACCGTTTACCAAGTATATAGATGCATTAAATTAAATAAGAGATATTGTGATATCCCAGCAAAATATCCATGTTCCAACATGGAAGAAACTCCAATCTTTACCTGCAACCAACAACGCTATAAGAGGGGCTGAGCAAAGCGGTAACATAGCCAAACAACGGTTTGCTAGGACAAGGTGGGTTAGAGGCTTGGTTCAACAATATGGGAGACATGATAAGTAAGTGGTAGGTATCGCAGCATAGGCATAGCAAAAGAGCGAGCATCTAGCAAGCAAAGATAGAAGTGATTTCGAGGGTATGGTCATCTTGCCTGACATCCCTCAAGGAAGAAGAACGAGTCCATGAAGAAGACAAACAGACATAGACGAACGAATCCTCACAAATGCGACGTTATTGGAACTAACCCGAAGAAGCACACCGGAAAGAAGCAAACAAAGATAATAAACAACCATCACATAAACATGGCATGATGCACAATCAAGTATGATGCATGTCCGGTTTAAAGAGGCATGGCATGGCAAAGTGCACAAGCAATTCTACAAATGAAGTGGAGATCAATATGCAATGAGTTGCATATTGACGAAACACCACAACAAGTTATTTAGTTGGATCTCCTTTAAGTACCTAACAAAATTAAATGTTGATTAACATGGCAAGAGGTGAAGCATAACAAAACTATACTATCTAAACAATTTAAATGGGGCCGGATATAACAAACAACGAATCCGGTAAATCCCCATGTGCATTTAGCAAATTAATGCAAACAACAAATTAAACATTCTTGATGTTGTTAACATGATGCGGATGACATGTGCAAGTTTATGCAAATTTTATTAAAAATTGACAAAAGTATTAAGAAGCATTTGTCACTGTGGTGGAAAGAAAGGGAGTGCCACGGCAACGAAAACGGTTCCGGTAGCTCACGGAGATACCGGTGCAAAAGGAAAAGTGACGGGAGCGGATGTTCGGAACATGCTAAAGATGGTGGGGTGATCCTGGATTCCGGGTGTCCCACGAATTGGCGACAAGGGAACGAGTGACAAATTGGACACGGTGCAAACACGAGCATCTCAAACATCGCAAGCATTCGTTCACGGACGTCGTCTTGAGGTTATACCTTCGAAGCGTGCATTATCGGAACAGATCGAGTTCGGCGGTAGGGGTACATGTGTCAAAGGGGAAGTAGTTGTTCACGGGGTCGTTGTGGAAAGTAGCGGTTCACGCAACGGTAGTTGAACTTGACGTTTGCGTTACATGGGTCTTTGCGACGGTCGTCGTACATGGTTCGGAGTGGCACTTGCATCTTCGGACTTGTCGGTCTCGATTCTTGCGACGATAGCGGTATACATCTCATTTTCGGAGAGGTACTTGGGGTCATTTGAACTTGTCGGTCTCGTCATCTCGAAGGGGTGCTTGACGTTCTTAGAGATTCCGAAGACGGCGGTAGAGGTACACTTGTTGTAGGGGTACTTGTCGGATCCACGGCGACGGTAGAGGTACAAATGTTCTCGCGGTACTTGGGTCGTCGTGGAACTTGGCACATCCAAAGGGTACTTGACGGGTCCGAGGTCTCCGGTCGTAGTGGTACTTGGCGTCTCGTCGCGTAGTCGTTTGTTGTAGTCGGACTTGACAAAAAAAACACACACCGGTTGTAGTTGTGGTACTCGTCCTTGTCGATCCAAAACAATGCGAGCTAAAAAGGCCTCTGGTCAGCAGCAAGGCCGGGCGGTGCGTGAGCAGTGGCAAGAAGCGGGCACGGGCTCGCGGTGACAACGACGACTTACAGAGGCGCGCGGAGAAGCAGCCATCCGGCGATGGAGTAGAGGCGTCCATGGCCAGCGACCCCAAGGTGTCGAAGATGGCCGGATATTGGCCAGCTCGGGTTGAGGAGGCGAGGTAGTAGGCCGGTGGCAGGGCTTGGCGCAGGGGAGGTCGATGCAGAGGAGGATCGGAGACGCCAGAAGCGGACGACGGAGGGGTGGCGCTAGTCGAGGCGGAGGTGGCTCTCGGGGAGGCGCGGGGCGACGAGGAGGAGGCCGCAGGTGAGGGAGGAGGGCGCGGGGACCGGGTCCGGCAAGGAGCTGTGGGCGCCGGCGACTGCAGGCGACGGCGGTGCTCCCCGGGTCCGGTGAGGCGCTGTGGGCGCGCGAGGAGACGGGCGAATGGGCCAGGCGGCGGCGGACGACGGGCACGACGCAGCTGGAGGGCGCCATGGCGCGCGCGGGAATGGGGTAGCCGAGGACGGCGGTTCGGCGCTGCGGCGGGCGACCGCGCAGGAGAGGGAGGCACGCGAGAGGATAGAGGAGCGCGAGGGGATCGAGCGAGTGGTCTCTGGCGGCGCGAGGGAACGAGAGAGAGGGTGCACGAGGGAGATGTGGGTCGAGGCTAGGGTTAGATAGACAGGGGCCGGCTGGGCCTTGGGCCACTGGTGGGACGGGGCTGCTGGAGGCCCAACTGGCCAGGCTGGGCTCTCTCTCTCCCTCTTAATTCTTCTCTTTACAAAAACAGAGAAAAACAAGAGAAAGAAAAAGAGAGAAGAGAAGGTTAGAGGAAGAATTTGGGCATGTGGTTAATTTTCTTGGACTCCCAAAAATATGCTCGGTCCGAGAAAATTAGAAAAGGCAAACATTGAAAGATATAAATTCAAACTCATTTGAATTTAATTCAAATGGGTTTGAACTGGGACTTGGTAAAAGGAAGGTCCAAAAATGTTCGGATTTTTGGTGGAGCTCCGGAAAATGACGAAAGAATTTATGGACATAGTTCGAGGTCAAGAAGCGAGATAACAAAGGCATGGAGAAATTTTGCAAGTGTGTTTTAGGTGATTCCATAAGAATGGATCATTTATCATAGCTCCCTAAAATATTGGGAGGATATGTTATAAAGAGAGATCACCACGTGAATTCCCTCGGTTTAAATGGATCAAAGATTCATGCCATTTATTTAGTTGAGTTAAGAAAAGAAATGACATGATGGCATGATGATATGATGCAATGCACATGATGCAAAGATGAAATGCAACGGACCAAACAAATCACACGACGAAACCCGGAAACCTGGGAAGGCATCTGAAGCTCCGGTCTTGGGGCGTTACAATGGACCCGCTTGAAGACTATCAACTCATATGCTTCTCCCCCTTTTGTCAGTTGTAGCGACCCGACCCGAATGTGTCAAGTCTCTGTGCTTACGTGTCATCCCTGGATCGGTATGCTGACACACACAGTACTCGAAGGATTTATAACAGAGGTAAATCACATGTATAAAGTAACGTAAATACTATTACCTCAAATCCAAAATCGCGAAAGCAACAAGGTTGTGGTTACCCATCAACACCAACGGCAAAGTTGAGTGTAGAAATTGTAACCCTAACATATCACTTACTCGTCGTAAGATACTCCTGCAACATGAGACGTTGCAGCCACACAGGGTCAGTACATTGAATGTACTGGCAAATTCACACCATAGAGAATGATGAACAATGGCTATCACTACGTGCATATTTGGCTGGTGGAAAAGCTCTATGATTATAAGGTTTTTGCGTAAAGCCAATTTTTCCCTACTGCAAAGGAATAAGTTTATTTAACTATCAAGGTGGTTGTGAAACATTGAGAATGGTTGACAGCATTCTCAATCCCAATTAAAAGTAATTAAAACCCAACAACATTAATTAGAAGTAACATGTTGAGATTCACAATGATATTCAAGTACTAGATACTCAAGTTGTCCATAACCGGGGACACGACTAATCATGATTAGTTTGTACACTCTGCAGAGGTTTGCGCACTTTTCCCCACATGACTCGATCGCCTCCGTTTGGTTTCTCGCACTACATGGTGTTTGAGAAACGGATGACCGAGACATAGTCTTTCAGAAGCACTAGCACCTTACATGTGGGGTAGACCGGTACACCTACATCCCCTACATCTGCTAGTCCACCCCGTAAGAGTTTGCACAACTTAGTCAACTATGCCAGAGCCCATAGTAGCATGTGGCTGCACACGGAAGTTTCTAGCATGAATTATCTTATGATCCCTTTGAGCCTGGGTGGCGGTCCAAAAAAAACAGGCAAGTCCTGATAGACATCAGGTGCCTCAATCCACCCAGATGTGTGTTTAAGTTACCACCTTAGATAAACCATTAAAATTATCAACTCACATCTGTCATGGAATATCACTCACCCAATCCACGTCTACTAGCATAGCATGGCATAATAAGCAAACGTAGAAGTAACTCCCAATGGTTTCATAATAATACAGGTAATAGGTACTACCTCATCTACTTCCCATCCCACAATTTAATTAGATCCTAATCATGCAATGTGTGAGGATTGATCTAATGCAATAAAACTGGGTTGTAGAAAAGGTATGATCAAAGTGTGAACTTGCCTGCAATGTTGATGAAGATGATTCGCACTCAAAATCTCTTGATAGAACTACTCGTCTCACTCCGGTTAATCTATCGTAAGCAAGCAATAGTAACCACACAATAAGTACTAATCGTAAAACTCAAACAAGAGAACGAACCAGATAGTTCAACTTAAGAACTCCGGTTGCAAAGAAAGAATGAACCGAACAAAGAAACGGAAAACAAACGGCGGAAGAAAACAACTCGGTTCTAGCAAGTTGAATCTAGGTCAAATTTTACCGGGGCAAAAACTTGTTTAAGTTGATTAGACGGAACGGCGGTTTCGAGACGAAACTCCAGGCGCTTGGATCACCTGATTCCGATAAACGGGCGAGAAGAAAGACTAGAACGAAGATCGGATCTGAGATCGCGATCGCGGAATAAATCCGACGAAAAGAAAGAGACAAATGGTTAAATGAACGGGCGTCGTTAACCGGGAATAATCGATGATCACGTTCGTTGAGACGAACGGTCCGAAAGAAGAACGAAAACCGATCTAGGGTTTCGGAAAAGAAACCGAAACGAAGAATCGGAGAGAAAAACCGGAAAAGAAAACTGGAACGGTTTCTTTTAAAAGAACCGAACCACGGGGAAGAAAAAGGGAGGCGCGGGGCTACCTCCGGCGAGGCGGGGCGAACGGTGGCGTTGGGCGGCGGCGGCGATGCACAAGGGCGGCGGCGCGGGTGAGGGGCGGCGCGGCTATGGCGGCGGCGGCGGTGGTGAGGGGCGGCGCGGCTATGGCGGTGGTGGCGGTGGTGAGGGGCGGCGCGGGTGAGGGGCGGCGCGGCTATGGTGAGGGGCGCGGGGTGGAGCGCGGCTTGGGGAGGCGCGGGGTGGTGTGGGGCTTGGGGTTTGATGTGAGGAGAGGGTTTGATTTGATGTTTTGGAGGGGGGGTGTGGGGGTATTTATATAGGTGAGGGGAGGGATTTACTTAGGGTAGGGGACAAGAAATAGACTAGGAATAGGAAAAGGAAAACGAAACAATGAAAAGGGCTAGCCTAGAGTCCTTTTTGGACTCGGCTAAGAGCAAGAGGCGAGGCGGCGGCCTCCTGGCGCTTGGCGCCTGGCGCACGCGCGCTGCTGGGGGCGGCGGCTGGCTGGGCCTTGGCCTGGCTGGCCTGCTGGAGTTCCCTTTTTTTTTAACGGTTTCGCGCGCGCAGAAAAACACAGAAAATAAAATCTAAACGAACTCCAAAAATTCTAAAGTAAATTTTCCCCGACTCCTAAAAATGAGCCGAACAAAATGAACTTTTCTCCGGACCTAAAATGAAATTTTCGAAAACACGCATTTTTCCCTATCCAAATAAAAAGCAAATAAACTCCGGCAAACAAAATTTGATCTATTTATTAAATCTTCATTTTTCCTCAATTTTGGGAAAGTCATATTATTCCCTCTCTCATATTTTGATATCGGAAAAATAATTGAAGATGAAATAAATAAATCAAATGATCCTCTTTTCAACTTCGAGAAAACTCTCGATTATGAAAATAACGAAATCTCCAACTCTCTCCGAAGGTCCTTGAGTTGCGTGAAATTTCTAGGATCGACCAAAAAGCAAGAAAATAAGACATGCATGATGATCTAATGTATAACATTCCAAATTGAAAATTTGGAATGTTACAAACCTACCACCCTTAAAAGGAATCTCGTCCTCGAGATTCGGAGAGGCTAGCAAGAACAGGTTAGGGTTTGGGGTCTTCTCAAAATCCATCGATCATCCCCAGGGTCTGGGGTGCTACCACCCTTAGAAGCATGGTTACGGTTCCATCAAAACTCATATACTCCATCCTTATTCTTGACAGTGTCGGTCTTCTCAGATTCTCAAGAAAATTCCTTCTCTGAACTCTTCTGGTAGTGGCATAACCTTTACCACAATTCTTCTATCCTTTCATCTTGGTAAGGTTATTCCGCGACTGGGTCTTCGTAGTGGACGGGTCTGGCGTCAAAACTAAACAACTATCGATATCTCATGGTGGTCAACAATTTATGGTTTCTCCTGCAGGAAATGGGTCTGGGTGATCCTCACCGTATAACCTACGGTTGGCAACAACTGCCTTGTACAAGGGAAAAATACCTATACCATTCTAAGGTTTAACAGGGTTTAATATCGTCGTCTCTCTTCTATAGGTAAGTCACTCAGATTTACCATCCCATATAGCAAGGCGAATAATAAGAGTAAGTCGGTATGGTGATCAATCCATCCCGCACCCAAATCATTACCATGTACACAGTTTAGCGAATCTCGCATACTAACACTTGGTCATTCCTCACAAGCATTGCAGAATTTCTCTTGTTGACGAACTAAGTTCGGATAATTCCATGGATTCTGCAAGCCAGACAGACATCTATCGTTCCTTCCCAACCCTCAGGTTTTGCGTTATTCCTATAAGATCATCTGTCGATAAACATCGTATCTTCCTCCAGGGTTTTTCCTTCAGCAAGAATGTGCTTGCTTCTTGGCAGGTCCTGGGGCTTGCGGGTTATGGCACATCTCATCACTTGCAAACCTTGAACTCTTCATCGGGGCAGCGGATCTCTAATCCAACATCCAACTTCCTAGTATTCTTAAATCCATCCAATTGTTCTGTCTTCCTTCTATTGGCACCAAACTAGGACATGTTTACTCAGACTCATCATGGAGTTTCCATTGATCCATATTTCCAACATCATACCTCCTTTATATCCAATAGCACTTCATCTCTTCATCCTCGTGGGTTATTCCACATACCGAGATAAAAACTTATACTTATGAAGTCCATATTCCACTTCGTGGAACATCATTATCCTTTCCGCGGTCAAGCGTCCTTACAGGGGAATATTGGCCATCTCTGCATGGCACTTCTTCAACAGGGAAACGTGAAACACATCTTGAACTCCTGACAGTCCTTCGGGTAACTCAAACTTGTAGGCCACTTCTCTCATACGCTCCAAAACTCGGTATGGTCCTACAAATCTCGGGGCTAACTGTCCCTTAACTCCAATTCATTTAACTCCTCGCAGAGGGGACTCGCGAAGACATGCTCTGTCTCCAATTTCATAAACTACCTCCTTGAGTTTTTGAGTCTACATAACTCTTTTGCCTGGACTGAACTAACTTCAGTCTATCTCAAATCAACTTAACATTCGCTTCTAACTCCTTTGATCACCTTTGGTCCAAACAAACTGTCGGTCTCCAACTTCATCCCACATACTCTTGGGGCATCACACATATCGAGACAAAACTCGTATTCATTTTGTCCGAAATCCACTCAGGGGAGTATCCTTATCGTTTCCAGGGGTCAACGGTTCTTACAGGGTACTACCACCCTTAAAATGCTCCAATATTTTATAGACCATATTTCTCATATCCTCAAAAATGGTCAACATCTTTCCTCATAGAGTAACTCATAAAATCCAAATCAGTACCAACACTGCTAACTTTATTGATTCTCAAATTATTACAATCTCCTGTTTTTCCATTACATGCCTCAACTCAACACCTCAATATAAAGGAAAATGTCCTCACTACTACGACTATATTTCTTCTGGTACAAACTCAACTACTTATCACAAGTCTCCTTCTCCTTCGGACAATCTCTGGCAAAGTGCCCTGCTTTATTACAACTAAAACATATTACTTCTGACAAGTATCGAGGTTTCCTTTTTGGGCATTTGTTGAGGTAGTGCCCTGACTCCTTGCACCCATAACAGGTGACATGACTCAGATCCTTCCTGGAATCCAATCTACTTTTCTTTCTGGACTTTTCCATTCCAATCAGGGCTTCTATTTCCTGTGGGTCATACTCTACTTCCTCAGCCGAGAATTCTACTAGATCCCCATTCATACAATTCTGGGAGAGGTGTCCTTCTTCTCCACATGAATAGCATGACTTGGTGCAGGGTTTAATTGGCTCTTCTTTGGGTGTGTCCTCCACCTCTTTCTTCAGCACAGGTTCTTCTAAACTTTCCATGAGGGCTCCTTTCATTGCTTCTTCCTTCTGCTGGATGGTTCTTTGTACCAAGGGGTAAATGTGACACTGAGCAGGATAGTGGGTAGTCCCTTCACACAAGAAAAAAGTGATCTGCCTAGTTGGGCATTCTTCAGCTGGGTGACTTCCTTCACAATTAGGGCATTCATCCTTGTGTTCTTTATGGTTGTGTCCGATTTCTCCACAAATCTTGCATGCACAAGGTTTCTTCATGTCTTTTCCATAAGGCTTCAACTTCTGGGACACAAACCGAGACTTTGGCAAAGTCGACTTAAATTCTTTCCAAGTGGTTACTCCTTGCCATCCATTCATGGTTTGGTATATCCTCCACCAAGTAGCAGCACCTCTTTCAAAGCACTAAAGAGCATGCTGGGTCATATCCTTTCCGACTATAGGGTTGTTCTCCATATGATCCTCCATGTTCTGAATCCATCGGTCTGTCTCCAATTGACTCATCAGTCCCGAAAATACAAGCTCATCTCCATTCATCCTCTATTAGGTCCATGTGGGTTTGGGGGTAAGATAAGAGAGATAGAGAGGGATGCACACAATACAAACAAAAGTTTTGAAAGACAGATTTTTGTTGTGGCTGTCGAAAAACATCAAACAAATGACAGCTCACAAACATCGCATCTAACGTAGGTATAATACAGGGGTTTGGTCTTCTAAGGTCAACATCGCCAAACTCTTCAAGTCTTGTTCATGCCTCCAATGGCTTCTTCCGATCGTGTTTGTCCTTCTCAATTTCTTCTGCCAGATCCTCTCTGTTGACAAAAGTTTCTCGTGACGTCCTTTAATATTCTGGAGTTGCATTTCAAACTTCTAGGTTTCAACATCCTTGGAATGAACCATGGTCTAGTTCCTGACGAATCTCCGGTTTCTCGAGTTTTGCTCCTCTAGCTTGCTACTTCAGCTTCTTGGACCTAAGTTCTTCACGAAATGCTTCCTTGTCAAAATGCGGCTTCATGGAGCTGCCCCTTAAACTTCTTGATGTACTACTCCAGATCCTGGTGATACACCAGCTAAGTTTAAAACTTCCTCTTGCTGATAGGTGATCCATCAGCTTTCTACCATTCAATCCTTTCTGATGAAATGCATCAACTCAGCATGGTGAAATAGCACTAGCGGGTGATGACATCACGGATAACCGTGTTTCTGCCCTTGTCATTGCCATGAGCTATCTTCCATAATTGATATCTCCTGCCTTAGGGTTTCTTTGACAAAACTTCGAGTTCTCATACTCCTTGTTTCAGTCTTTCTCCGATACACCTTGATCTCGGGTATTGACAACTTCCATAGTCTGTTAGGTTCCATCAGGGTAGCCTTCCTAGGTCGTACAAATCTGAAAATTCTACAGAGCCTCCGGTTCTCCTAGTCTTCAGAGTCTTCAACAGTTGTAGTTTCCATTATCATATTGTATGGTAAAATCCTCTTCATTCCGAATGGTCTTACTGGTCTGATATCTTGTACATCTTGGAGTGGTCTCATTAGTCGAATCCTCGAGTGGTCAAAAGGGAAAAGGGGTATGGTCTCACTAAAGGGAATTTTGAATAAGCTCAGAAGAGAAGAGAGGCAAAAGGTCTTTTTGAAAGGGGAAAGTTGTAGAGAAAAATATTTACTATGGGCTTGCCAATTTCTAGGGTCACGTCCTACAGTCAACATGTGCTCTGATACCATCTTGTAGCGACCCGACCCGAATGGGTCAAGTCTCTGTGCTTACGTGTCATCCCTGGATCGGTATGCTGACACACACAATACTCGAAGGATTTATAACAGAGGTAAATCACATGTATAAAGTAACGTAAATACTATTACCTCAAATCCAAAATCACGGAAGCAACAAGGTTGTGGTTACCCATCAACACCAACGGCAAAGTTGAGTGTAGAAATCGTAACCCTAACGTATCACTTACTCGTCGTAAGATACTCCTGCAACATGAGACGTTGCAGCCACAGAGGGTCAGTACATTGAATGTACTGGCAAATTCACACCATAGAGAATGATGAACAATGGCTATCACTACATGCATATTTGGCTGGTGGAAAAGCTCTATGGTTATAAGGTTTTTGCGTAAAGCCAATTTTTCCCTATTGCAAAGGAATAAGTTTATTTAACTATCAAGGTGGTTGTGAAACATTGAGAATGGTTGACAGCATTCTCAATCCAATTAAAAGTAATTAAAACCCAACAACATTAATTAGAAGTAACATGTTGAGATTCACAATGATATTCAAGTACTAGATACTCAAGTTGTCCATAACCGGGGACACGACTAATCATGATTAGTTTGTACACTCTGCAGAGGTTTGCGCACTTTTCCCCACATGACTGGATTGCCTCCGTTTGGTTTCTCGCACTACATGGTGTTTGAGAAACGGATGACCGAGACATAGTCTTTCAGAAGCACTAGCACCTTACATGTGGGGTAGACCGGTACACCTACATCCCCTACATCTGCTAGTCCACCCTGTAAGAGTTCGCACAACTTAGTCAACTATGCCAGAGCCCATAGTAGCATGTGGCTGCACACGGAAGTTTCTAGCATGAATTATCTTATGATCCCTTTGAGCCTGGGTGGCGGTCCAAAAAAAAACAGGCAAGTCCTGATAGACATCAGGTGCCTCAATCCACCCAGATGTGTGTTTAAGTTGCCACCTTAGATAAACCATTAAAATTATCAACTCACATCTGTCATGGAATATCACTCACCCAATCCACGTCTACTAGCATAGCATGGCATAATAAGCAAACGTACAAGTAACTCCCAATGGTTTCATAATAATACAGGTAATAGGTACTACCTCATCTACTTCCCATCCCACAATTTAATTAGATCCTAATCATGCAATGTGTGAGGATTGATCTAATGCAATAAAACTGGGTTGTAGAAAAGGTATGATCAAAGTGTGAACTTGTCTGCAATGTTGATGAAGATGATTCGCACTCAAAATCTCTTGATAGAACTACTCGTCTCACTCCGGTCAATCTATCGTAAGCAAGCAATAGTAACCACACAATAAGTACTCATCTAAAGCACAAGTAAAACTCAAACAAGAGAACGAACCAGACAGTTCAACTTAAGAACTCCGGTTGCAAAGAAAGAACGAACCGAACAAAGAAACGGAAAACAAATGGCGGAAGAAAACAACTCAGTTCTAGCAAGTTGAATCTAGGTCAAATTTTACCAGGGCAAAAACTTGTTTAAGTTGATTAGACGGAACGGCGGTTTCGAGACGAAACTCCAGGCGCTTGGATCACCTGATTCCGATAAACGGGCGAGAAGAAAGACTAGAACGAAGATCGGATCTGAGATCGCGACCGCGGAATAAATCCGACGAAAAGAAAGAGACGAACGGTTAAATGAACGGGCGTCGTTAACCGGGAATAATCGGTGATCACGTTCGTTGAGACGAACGGTCCGAAAGAAGAACGAAAACCGATCTAGGGTTTCGGAAAAGAAACCGAAAAAGAAAATGGAAAACCGATCTAGGGTTTCAGAAAAGAAACCGAAACGAAGAATCGGAGAGAAAAACCGTAAAAGAAAACTGGAACGGTTTCTTTTAAAAGAACCGAACCGCGGGGAAGAAAAAGAGAGGCGCGGGGCTACCTCCGGCGAGGCGGGGCGAACGGTGGTGTTGGGCGGCGGCGGCGATGCACAAGGGCGGCGGCGTGGGTGAGGGGTGGCGCGGCTATGGCGGCGGCGACGGTGGTGAGGGGCGGCGCGGCTATGGCGGCGGCGGCGGTGGTGAGGGGCGGCGCGTGTGAGGGGCGGCGCGGCTATGGTGAGGGGCGCGGGGTGGAGCG